>NC_083585.1:69495668-69795668 GCF_027579695.1 Neoarius graeffei
AAAGAATAACGGACAGGCAGTCAGACAGATAGACAGACATATGCATTTACAGATGGTACATTTAATAAAAGGCGTTTACAAGATGTGTGTGTGTGTGTGTGTGTGTGTGTGTGTGTGTGTGTGTGTGTGTGTGTTAGGTAATGAGGCACCCTGATCACGTTTCCTCATCCGTCTATCTTTGGGCTCATCATGAGAAACTCGTTGTGGTTGACCAATCAGTGGCCTTCGTTGGAGGAATTGATTTAGCGTACGGTCGCTGGGACGACTGCAAACACCGACTCACTGACGTTGGGAGTGTGACTCGCTCCCCAGTACAGGATCAGGTCTCACACACACACACACACACACACACACACACACACACACACACACACAGAGTTGGCCTGAGCACTAAAATGCAGTGAAATTGCTAGTTGTTCATTACTAATGTGAATTAATTTATGCTAATTGCTAGTTAGGAAGTTAAGCCTTTACTGGTTGCTAAGTAATTTGTTGTAAATAAGGAATTAAAGCTAATCAGTATGGGTTTTTTTTTCTCTTAAAAACAAAACTAGTTACTAATTCAAAATAACACTCATGAATTTTCTCTTCTGTTATTAAAGCTAATATTACGTTAGCTCTCTGTAACATTAGTCCCTGTGGAGTGAATGTAAATGTAGAAATGCAGTGAGTGTAAATTGTTCCCGGCAGGTGGACGGTTTGGGGCTCTCAGTGTCTAAAGGACTTTCCTCCATCAACGGCTGCAGATCAGTCAATTTAGCTGAACTTCCCAAACTGAAGGGTGTCGGCCGAATGAGGAAATCTCGCTTCAGCCTGTACCGACACCTTCACAGACACGGGCTCACACACACCAACAGCGTCAGCAGCGTGGACAGTGAAGAGCGTGAGTGTGTGTGTGTAGCCGAGTTGCGCATCAAACCACTGGGGCAACTAATGATGCTAACGACTCTGTTATCTCGCTGGTCTCATTAATGACGTTGTTAAATAGCAGCGTCACACTTTTTACATGTAGTAATGTTTCTAGCTTGAAAGTAGCTTGTGTTGTGATGTTATTTAGTTTTAGCTAACTGCGTTTTGATGTACAGAGATGAAATTAGTTATTAGTAAGAATGTAAGTTTTCTCCTACATTCACGCTAGCAGATGACATATGAAACGACAACGGTTTGCTCAGTTGTATGCAAATTAGATTAAAAAAAGCAACGACTGTCTCAAATGAACGAATGATCCTACGGCACGTGTGGTCCGACACGTATTCAGTTCCCCGTTTACAGCTTTAGTTCCTACCTGTGATTAGTTCCTGTTCACTGTTTGTCCTGACATTTATGACCCTCATTAAATGTGTATAGAGGAAGAAAAATAAAGTTTAGGAGGAAGGAGCAGAGATGGTGGGTGTCTGTGGTTAGCGTACAGCGCTAATACAGTTAGTTCGCTTCGCTAATCAGATCTGAGAACAAAGCCGAGGACACGAAGCACACAAGTGACGCTCACACCGATTAGTGCTGTATTTAATCTGCATTAGCTTTAGAAAGATCAACATTTTTGTATAAAGGTAAACAAATATTTCTTGTCAGTTAAAAAAAACCCACATTGGACTGGCCACGCCCACAAGAGACAAACTACAAGCTGTTAGTGTGAATGTAGACTGAATGTTTTTCCTTTTTTATAGCATCAGCAATCTTTACACTTAGTTTTTTTTTTTAATTTTGTGTGTGTGTGTGTGTGTGTGTGTGTACAGGGGGCTCTGTGCGCAGCCTGCAGACGGGTGTAGGGGAGCTGATGGGAAACACTCGGTTCTGGCACGGGAAAGATTACTGCAACTTTGTGTATAAAGACTGGGTTCAGCTGGAGAAACCCTTCGATGGTGAGACGCTGCTGCAAATAAACCACTCCATCAGATCTGTCCAGTAACACTGAGCCCTGCCCGCACACACGCGCACGCACTGAGCCCCACCCACACACGCATGCACGCACTGAGCCCCACCCACACACGCACGCACGCACTGAGCCACACACACGCACTGAGCCACACACACGCACTGAGCCCCACCCACACACGCACGCACGCACTGAGCCACACACATGCACTGAGCCACACCCACACACGCACGCACGCACTGAGCCACACCCACACACGCATGCACGCACTGAGCCCCACCCACACACGCACGCTTGCACTGAACCTGTCTCATTTATTCTGAACACAATCTACAGCACCAGCAAGACTGTCAGTAAACGTGAAACAGTAGGAAGGAAGAAAGATGGAATTAAATAAATGAAGAAAAATGGAATAGAAGAAAGAAAGACATAAACAAAAAGTTAGACAGGAAAATATAAGGGAAAGGAAGAAGAAACAGAAAGAAAGAAACCAGAAGCAAGACCAAGTTTGTGACATCAGTCACTGTTGTGTTAATAATGTGTTGTTTATTCCGTTGCCATGGTTTCCATGTGTGTAGATTTCATTGACCGGTACACGACTCCCAGAATGCCCTGGCACGACATCGCCTCAGTGGTTCACGGGAAAGCAGCAAGAGACGTTGCACGCCATTTCATACAGCGCTGGAACTTCACCAAGGTCTCTCTCTCACACACACACACACACACACACACACACATATATATATATATATATATATATATATATATATATATATATATATATATATATATATATATACACTGAGTGCAGAATTATTAGGCAAGTGAGTATTTTGACCACAACATCCTTTTAATGCATGTTGTCCCACTCCAAGCTGTTTAGGCTTGAAAGCCTACTACCAATTAAGTATATCAGGTGCTGTGCATCTGTGTAATGAGAGGGGGTGTGGTCTAATGACATCAACACCCTATATCAGGTGTGCATAATTATTAGGCAACCTCTTTTCCTCTGGCAAAATGGGTCAGAAGAGAGATCTGATAGACTTTGAAAAGTATAAAATTGTGAGATGTCTTGCAGACGGATGCAGCACTCTTGAAATTGCGAAGATGTTGAAACGTGATCACCAAACAATCAAGCGTTTCATTGCAGATAGTCAACAGGGTCAAAAGAAGCGTGTGGGGAAAAAAAAGGCGCAAAATAACTGCACATGATCTGCGGAAAATCAAGCGTGAAGCTAACAAGCAGCCATTAGCATCCAGTTCTGCCATATTCCAGAGTTGCAACATTCCTGGAGTGTCAAAGAGTACAAGGTGTGCAATACTGAGGGACATGGCCAAGGTAAGGAAGGCTGAAAAACGACCACCACTGAGTAAGCACACAAGATAAAACGTCAAGACTGGGCCAAGAAATATCTTAAGACTGATTTTTCTAAGGTGCTGTGGTCTGATGAGATGAGAGTGACTCTTGATGGGCCAGATGGATGGGCCTGTGGCTGGATCAGTAATGGGCACAGAGCTCCACTCCGACTCAGACGCCAGCAAGGTGGAGGTGGAGTACTGCTATGGGCTGGTATCATCAAAGACGAGCTTGTTGGACCTTTTCGAGTTGAGGATGGACTCAAACTCAACTCCCAGACCTACTGCCAGTTCCTGGAAGAAACCTTCAAGCAGTGGTATAGGAAAAAGTCAGCATCTTTCAAGAAGAACATGATTTTCCTGCAGGATAATGCTCCATCTCATGCGTCCAAATACTCCACTGCGTGGCTAGCCAGTAAAGGTCTGAAAGGTGAAAAAATAATGACATGGCCCCCTTGTTCACCTGACCTAAACCCCATAGAGAACCTGTGGTCCATTATAAAACGTGAGGTCTACAAAGAGGGAAAACAGTACACCTCTCTGAACAGCGTCTGGGAGGCCGTGGTTGCTGCTGCACACAATGTTGGTCGTGAACAGATAAAGAAATGGACAGAATCTATGGATGGAAGGCTTTTGAGTGTCCTCATGAAGAAGGGTGGCTATATTGGTCACTGATTTTGTTTTTGTTTTGTGTTTGAATGTCAGATATGTTTATTTGCAAATCTGGAGTTGTCATATCAGTGTACCTGGTGAAAATAAATAAGTGAAATGGCTACACATTTGGTTTTTATTAAGTTGCCTAATAATTCTGCACAGTGAAAGTTACCTGAACACATACATATTCTCCTAAAATGGCCAAAACTAAAAACACCCCACTCTAACTTCCATACATATTCAGCTTTGATATTTATGAGTCTTTTTGTTTGATTGAGAACATAGTTGTTGTTCAATAATAAAACTAATCCTCAAAAATACAACTTGCCTAATAATTCTGCACTCCGTGTGTATATATATATATATATATATATATATATATATATATATATATACACACACGTATATATTTACGTTTTGGATTCTGAATAGAGATTCTTGTTTGTTTGTTTGTTTGTTTGTTTGATTTTCTGTCTCTCTGTGTCTCAGATAATGAAGCCGAAGTACCGCTCTCTCTTGTATCCCTTTTTATTGCCCAAATCTCACAGCACGGCCAGTGACCTGCTGTACCAAGTGCCCAACTGCGTCAACACCAAAGTTCAGGTTAGTCACTAAATTATCTTTTTTATTTATTTATATACTCATCTCATCTCATTATCTCTAGCCGCTTTATCCTGTTCTACAGGGTCGCAGGCAAGCTGGATCCTATCCCAGCTGACTACGGGTGAAAGGCGGGGTTCACCCTGGACAAGTCGCCAGGTCATCACAGGGCTGACACATAGACACAGACAACCATTCACACTCACATTCACACCTACGCTCAATTTAGAGTCACCAGTTAACCTAACCTGCATGTCTTTGGACTGTGGGGGAAACCGGAGCACCCGGAGGAAACCCACGCGGACACGGGGAGAACATGCAAACTCCGCACAGAGGGGCCCTCGCCGGCCCCGGGGCTCGAACCCAGGACCTTCTTGCTGTGAGGCGACAGCGCTAACCACTACACCACCGTGCCGCCCCTTATTTATATATATTTTTTGAATTAAATTTTTTTTCTGCTAATTTTTGCAGAGACAAGCTACAGATTTTTATTTAATATAACACATAAAAACGTAATAATTTTAAATCAGTAAAATCCAAAAAAAAAAATCAAAATATCTAAAGAAGATGTCTTCCTTAAAAATGCTAGGGTTTCTAAATATGTATGAATATGCTAATTTGGAAACACCCCTTTCCCTGAATAACTTAACATCACGAACATTAGCCGGTTTAGTAAACTACACCGTTTGAAGATGTGCTTAAATCCGACTAATTTTATTTCTTTTAATTTTGATTGAGTCAAGTGTTGTGATATCACTGTGATCTGGGGGCGGGGCTAATTTGAGTGACAAGCTATTCAGTTACATTATTGTGCTCAGCTATTTGACATACATTTGGGAATCATCTGAGCTAGCTCAGTAACAAAACACACACACACACACACACACACACACACACTTACACAAGTGTCTCCTTTATCTGGTGCAGGTGTTGAGGTCGGCAGCTGATTGGTCAGCAGGTATAAAATACCACGAGGAGTCGATACACAACGCCTACATCCAAGTCATTGCAAAGAGCAAACACTTCATCTATATTGAGGTAACGTGCGCGTGTGTGTGTTTTAATAGTTGTAATTTTGTTATAAATTCATAATTTTGTTGTATGTCTTTTCAGAATCAGTTCTTCATCAGCTGCGCCGATAACAAACAGGTTTACAACAAGATCGGAGACGCCATCATTGAAAGGATCATCAGAGCTCACAAGTACCAACACTCTCTCTCTCTCTCTCTCTCTCTCCTCTCTCTCTCTCTCTCTCTCTCTCTCTCTCTGCGCTCCTGTAGACTGGGTGGAATTTATATCACACTTGTAGGTGGAGCTTTACAATATGTCCACAATAAATCCTAAAAGGCTTGTACACTGATGCACTCATTTACATAAAGAAACGCCCATAAATCACCATATATGGTAAACAGCTTCTCTGGGGGATTTTTATGGGTCTGTATATGTGGTTAAATACACTTGAAAACATTTGTGATGGCATTAAAGTTCGTTGTTGTTGTCGTCGTCACCTTTACCTGCAGTTACAGCTTTCTACCACTAGGAGATAGTGAGGAGTAATGAGAAATCCACACTCAGCAATAAGTCCATAAATCACACACACAGAAATGTGTGTGTTGGTGATAAAGGCCCGGTCCCACTGCACTTACGGATGCAAAGAGGATGTAAAACGTAAAAAAATCTTTGCCATCCGTTGGAAAACGCTGTGCATCCGTTGTGTACTCATTGCATACGTGCTTCATACGCTCTATCCATCGAGCATCCGTCCACTGTGATTTCATCCGCGCAAAAAGTTTTGAGCTGCACAAAACTTTTAGAACGGATGAACTTTCCGCCGTGTACGATGTAAATCCGCGACATATACGAGCAACAAACGTTCTATGTCCATCATCATCCGTTAAATGTCTGCTGTATCCTCTCTGCATCCTCTGGGCATCCTCGCAACTCACATCCGCTGCAGCTGAAAACGGAAAGAGGGAGGAAAGATAAGGTACATGAAACGTCTATTCATCGTTAGTAGCACGGAAATAGAAAGGATGTAAGCGTATGTATCTCGTATATAAAGTATTCAAAATGGACAAAGCGTTTATATCTGGGATGTATCTCGTATATTTAGGATGTCTAGAGTATGTAGAAGGACACCTAGCGGACAATCGATATTTTGTATAAAAAGGGGGAGAAAATCATCTAGTAGTAGAGATGTATCGATGTAGCCGCCAGCACGTCTTTCCGCTTTATGCTGACGGCGTGCGTGCTGCATCCCTTTATATCCGCGGAGCAGACGCAATTCATACCCCCCGCATGCGCAGTGAACGGTCTGCATCCGATATACATCTGCGCAACATCCCCTTTGTTTCCGTTAGGCGTACGTGATGCATCCCCTTCATCCGCTATGCATCCGCTCTTTCTGCTATGCGTCCGCTTCTCAGTTATCACCGGTAACCCCTTCGGAGCTGTCATCCACTTCCATCCGCTTTCATCCGCTAGGCTTCCTATGAACATGCGTTTAACATCCCCGCTATATACTACCCACGTCCGTTCTTTTCCGTTCTGTTTTCGCAAATTTTCGCGAATTTTGTCCATTTCTGGAGCGGATGAAAACGGATAGAGCCACCCCCGAAATTTTGCTCATCCGCTGTGTCCTTTTTGCATACGTTTTGTGTCCATCGGCCAGTGGGACCGGGCCTTAAGAGAGTGTGTGTGTGTGTGTGTGTGTGTGTGTTGTAGAGAGAATAAGAAGTTCCGTGTGTATGTGATCACTCCTCTGCTGCCAGGGTTTGAGGGTGATATCTCCACTGGAGGGGGCAGTGCACTACAGGCTGTCATGCATTTTAACTACAGGTGTATACACACACACACACACACACACACACACACACACACACACACACACATATATATATATATATATTTCTCTTTTATTCATTGTGGGTGTGTGTGTGTGTGTCTGTCTCAGGACCATGAACAGAGGAGAATACTCCATTATTTCTCAGCTGAAGAAAGAGAGTAAGACTCTCATTTCATCCATCTCTCTGTCTCTCTCTCTCTCTCTCTCTCTCTCTCTCTCTCTCTCTCTCTGTCTGTTTCTCTGAGGAGTGTAACCTGTCTGTTGACTGTAGCCTGTCTGTCTCTCTGATGAGTGTAACCTGTCTGTGTGTCTGTGCAGTGAATGATCAGTGGATGAACTACATCTCGTTTGGGGGGTTGAGGACACACGCCGAGTTGGAGGGACGACTCGTCACTGAGCTCATTTATGTCCACAGCAAGATGCTGATTGTAGACGACACCACAGTCATCATCGGTGAGAAACGAATCGAAACGGTGACGGAGTTCAGTTATCATATTTTTTAAAATAAACTTTATAAACACACTGACGAAGAATTTAAATTCGCACACCAGCACGCACTCACAATCTCACGGCAACTCACGATAATCCCACACCAACACACACTCACAATAATCTCATGCCAATTCGCAATAATCCCATGCCAACATGCACTCGCAATAATCCCACGCCAACACGCGCTCGCAATAATCCCACGCCAACACGCGCTTGCAATAATCCCACGCCAACACGCGCTTGCAATAATCCCACGCCAACACGAGCTCGCAGTAATCCCACGCCAACACGCGCTCGCAGTAATCCCACGCCAACACGCGCTCGCAGTAATCCCACGCCAACACGCACTCGTAGTAATCCCACGCCAACACGAGCTCGCAGTAATCCCACGCCAACACGCGCTCGCAGTAATCCCACGCCAACACGCGCTCGCAGTAATCCCACGCCAACACGCGCTCGCAGTAATCCCACGCCAACACGAGCTCGCAGTAATCCCACGCCAACACGCGCTCGCAGTAATCCCACGCCAACACGCGCTCGCAGTAATCCCATGCCAACACGCGCTCGTAGTAATCCCACGCCAACACGAGCTCGCAGTAATCCCACGCCAACACGCGCTCGCAGTAATCCCACGCCAACACGCGCTCGCAGTAATCCCACGCCAACACGCGCTCGCAGTAATCCCACGCCAACACGCGCTCGCAGTAATCCCACGCCAACACGCGCTCGCAGTAATCCCACGCCAACACGCGCTCGCAGTAATCCCACGCCAACACGCGCTCGCAATAATCCCACGCCAACACGCGCTCGCAGTAATCCCACGCCAACACGGGCTCGCAGTAATCCCACGCCAAAACGGGCTTGCAGTAATCCCACGCCAACACACGCTCGCAGTAATCCCACGCCAACACACGCTCGCAATAATCCCACGCCAACACACGCTCGCAATAATCCCACGCCAACACACGCTCGCAATAATCCCACGCCAACACGCGCTCGCAATAATCCCACGCCAACACGCGCTCGCAATAATCCCACACCAACACGCGCTCGCAATAATCCCACGCCAACACGCGCTCGCAATAATCCCACGCCAACACGCGCTCGCAATAATCCCACGCCAACACGCACTCGCAATAATCCCACGCCAACACGTGCTCGCAATAATCCCACGCCAACACGCGCTCGCAATAATCTCACGCCAACACGCACTCGCAATAATCTCACACCAAATTGCAATAATCCCACGCCAACACGCTCTCGCAATAATCCCACGCCAACACGCGCTCGCAGTATTCCCACACCAACACATGCTCGCAATAATCCCACGCCAACATACGCTCGTAATAATCCTACGCCAACACACAATAATCTCACACCAAGTCACAATAATCCCACGCCAACATGCTTATTTTCAGTTGGATTGAAGAAAAGGGGGGCATTTACTTATGCCACCAGAGTCATTGGACAAAGGATTTAAGGTGGATCTCTGAGTTTACAGTTTGCTGTTTTTGCGGGTCGTCTGTGTTCTCAGGTTCGGCAAACATTAATGACCGAAGCATGTTGGGGAAAAGGGACAGTGAGGTGGCCGTGATCGTGGAGGACATTGAGAATGTGGCGTCGGTGATGGACGGACAGGAATACCAGGCAGGAAAATTTGCCCTGCAACTGCGGCTTGAGTGTTTCAAGTACAGTACACACACGCATACACACATTAATATTAAAACAAAAAAAACTAGGTTATAAAAATAAACAATTTTTCAAACCATTTTGAAAACCTGAGTTTTCTGAATTATAAAAAAAACCCATTCTCGATCAGTGGAAGATTAAAAGCTTTATTGCCTTATCACCTAACTCACCACATGGTGGTGCCAGAGGGTTGTAATAATTATCCCACAGTCCTGAATGTGTTTTCTATACCAGCAGCTCACAGGTTTATAGTAATGCCCTCATTTTATCGTTTCTATGGTAACAGCTGTGAACAGTCACGCGACATAAGATTAAAAACTGATGGAATTAAGTTTTCTGTGAGGAGACGTTTACTTATTGCTTTCAGTTTTATCATCATTATTATCTGGAAAGAAAGTATGATGTCTTTCTTTAAAAGTTCTGAGTGCAAAGTTGAATTCTGGGTGAAATGTTCTATTTCTGTTGCTGTTGGAATTTCGAGGACACCATGTGTCCTATGTGTCCCTGTTGCCGAGATAAAAAGCATCCCACATCTTACAATTCCGAAAATTGCTGAAGCAAGTGAGTAACAATATCATGTTACTACTGTGGGGCGGAAAAGAAAAGGAAAACAACTGAGTGCAACTGCAAGATAGAGCAAGGTTAGATGAAGTGTTATTTTTCTGGACAGATAACTAAATCAAGCCTTTTAGGATTAAACAGTATTGAGTATGGAGTTGTAGTAACCTTTCACATGATGTCATTGTAACTGCGGATTTGTTTATCCGGCCAAGCTTTGTGTTTAACAACGACCAGTAAAAGTGTATGTGAGGGATTGTAAGTCCAATTCAGTGAACATCTCCAGATAAACTTGTAGAATTTCCATCTAAAAGAACAATGTCTGAGACCTGTAGTGGTTTTGGATGGAATAACAGATGTGGAGATGAGCCTGGTTTAACATTTCACCGCTTCCCGGTGAACCCAGAAAGATGAGAAAAATGTTGAGCTGCAGTTAAGCAGGAAGACTGGATGATAAAAACATTCCTGTGTGTGTGTGTGAGAACATTTTATATCAGGTGAGTGTGAAAGCTCTGTGTGACGTTAAACTGTAGATCTGGATGTGGGCTTTGGACACAGTATATTTTATTAGACCTAATGCTTGGCTCAACTAGCAGCACGTTTGTTATGTGCTGATAATGTAGATTGGGCTATCCACCATAAAATATGTTAGCTCTCAGCCCTGGCTTGTTTATTATTGTCCTACAGTTGTGGTCAGAAGTTTACATGCACTCATCATGGACATGAATGTCATGGTAATTTTGGACTGTTAATGATTTCTTCGAACTGTTCTTTTTCCAGGGTGGAATGATTGTACAGCATACATCTTTAGTGACTTCAAAAAACAAGAATTGAGTGCACAAATTTGAATTTATTTTGGATTTTCTCTAATCCACACAGGGTCAAAATTATACATACAGGCTCAAATATATAGATACATTCACTTAAATCTGTTAATAAGTGCTGCTGAAGGTTCTACAATGTCTTTTAACTTGACAAGGCCAAGGCCTATTATCTTCTCATTAGTGATCATGATTGACTACAGCTAGTAGTTTTTCTTTGCCAGCATAAAAAGGATTTGTTTGACAGCACTCATTGGATTGACCAATACTGAGAACCATGGGAAAGTCCAAGGAACTCAGTGAAGATCTAAGAAGGAGAATTGTAGATTTACACAAGTTGGGAAGGTCTCTTGGAGCCATTTCTAAACATCTGCAGATTCCAAGATCATCAGTTCAAACAATTGTACATAAGTACAAGTTATTCGGATGTGTCACCACTTTGGCAAGGTCTGGGAGAAGACCCAAACTGTCACCCTCGGATGAGAGGAAATTGGTTAGGATGTTCAGGAACAACCCAGGAACCCCCAAGGTTCAAGCCTGCCATGAACTGGAAACTGCTGGAACACCAGCATCACTGTCCACAATGAAGTGAGTTTTACATTGCCATGGACTGAGAGGGTGCCGACCAAGAAAGAAGTCCCTGCTCCAAAATTGACACCTTCAAGCTCAACTGAAATTTGCAGCTGCCCACATGGACAGGCCAAATGGCTTCTGGAGAAAAGTTTTATGGTCAGACGAGACAAAGATTGAGCTATTTGGCCACAATGACAAGAGGTATGTTTGGAGGAGTAAAATTGAGGCTTTCAAACCAAAGAACACTGTACCAACTGTCACGCATGGTGGTGGTCGCATCATGCTCTAGGGCTGTTTTGCTGCCAGTGGTTCTGGTGCATTGCACAAAGTGGATGGAATAATGAAGAAGGAGGGCTACCTCCAAATTCTTCAACTTCACCTCAAATCAACAGCTAGACAGTTGAAACCTGGACACAGTTGGGTGTTCTAACAGGACAATGATCCCAAACACACATCAAAACTGGTTTTGGAATGGATAAAGCAGGCTAAAATTAAGCTTCTGGAATGGCATTCCCAAAGCCCCGACCTCAATCCTATTGAAAATTTGTGGACTACTCTTAAAAGCCGGGTCCGTGCCAGGAAACCAACCAATTTAAATTAACTGTACCAGTTCTGCCAAGAAGAGTGGTCAAATGTCCAGCCAGAATTGTGCCAGAAGCTTGTTGATGGCTACCAAAAGCATCTGGTTGAGGTGCCATTTGCTAAGGGACATTTAACCAAATGTTAGTGGGGGTGTATGTATATATTTGCGCCTGTATGTATAATTTTGACCCTGTGTTGATTAGAGAAAATCCAAAATAAATTCAAACTTGTGCACTCAATTCTTGGTTTTGAAGTCATTAAAGATGTATTCTGTATAATCATTCCACCCTGGAAAAAGAACAGTTCAAGGAAATTATTAACAGCCCAAAATTACCATGACATTCATGTCCATGATGAGTGTATGTAAACTTCTGACCACAACTGTAAGTCAACGTTTGAGCTTACCTTTGTGTTACGTCCTCCTACCACTAGGGGTCCCCAGTACATTTTTGTATGGTTGCTGCACCTAATTGTTTTACACGTGGCTGGGGTAGAGCCAATGATGTCTCCCCTATAAATACTAGGGTGGGAGCCTGAACATGCTCTCGCTCTCCTCGTCCAGCTCCAAGGTCATGAGAGCCGATGTTCCCTTCTCATTAACGGTGGCATTACGACCCTGCCAGAAGAAGTATGCACACTTCTCTTTACCGGGGCCAACAATCCGCTCAGAATTCAGCCTTTTTCCAACTGCTGCACTGACCATGTACTTCCATTTAACTACATACGTGTCTCCCTCATGGAAGTGCCCAATGCTTTGCTTCGGCAGCCGACTGTAGTCAAACTCCAGGATATGCCACACATCCACAGACAGAGTGCTAATCTCAAAGTTCCTCCTGTCATCTCCCTCCACCATCCCATAACCTCGCCCCACATCCATGCCGTCCAGAACAGTCCAAACAGGGGACTGGGACAACGACAACATCCGAGACACATCACATCACTGGAAATCACTACTCTGCACCTCCTTGTGTTCAATAGCTTGTACGTCATCCTTCTTCTTTGAAGCCTTGGAGTCACTCCAGTCTAGAAACTTTTCCTTAAACAGTGTAGTCTCATTGTGCTGGGTCACCCTGCCAAAGACAGCCCAGTCTGGCCGGCCTTGCCCTTTCCTGGGGATCAGTGAATTGCACGCTCCTGGATCTAATGGGTTGATGTTGCAGGTTGTGTAGTCAAATGTCCCATTCCAGAGGTGCTTTGCCAGCTGAAATGGCACTTTTCTTTATGCCAAGGTTACCTCTTTACCATGCCAAACGTACACTTCACTGCCGAAATCAAAGACCAGCACCTCTGTAGGGCTGAGCATGGAGCAGCATGGTACTCTGCCCCAGTAATCATCATCATCAGGCACCAGCTTGTCCTCATGCAGCCTGTAGACACAGTTTGTTTCCACTATGGCAGTCTCATAAAACTCATCCTCGTCTGGATCCCCTGCAGCTTGGTAGCTGGTCTGCCCACCCAGAATCTTCCAGAACTCCTTGGATGCGTGGCTGTGGGTATTGATACCCTCCTCTATGGTATGAACATAAGTGGCTCTGCATCCAAGGTCATGCTTGGTCTGGATGAACGTGGCCAGTTCTGCAGCTTTGGCTCTCTCAATGACGTTTGCAAACTGTCCCACCCACATAAAGCAGTACTGGAGTGTAATCAGGAGGAAACAATCACCACTGTTCAGAGAGGAAGCTCTTGGCTCAACTAGCCTAGTCTGGACATGCCGTCGGCCTTTGACCTGCAGGAGCATGATTGCCTTGTAAGGCACGGCACTGTTGTGCGAGCTCTGCTCCGCCACCTTCACACTCCGCAGATTAACACTGCTGAAGTTCTCCTTACTTGCCAAGCCTGCCAGAGCCACAGCAGAGAACCCACTGTTCTTACACATCTCCTGAGTGAGCCTCTTGCTCTCAAGTACACCGATGTTAAGTCTCTGCTCTGTGTACTCGTCTTCCTCTTCTCTCTTTCCTGCATGAATCATCATGCCTCCATTAAAACACTGTAGGAAACAGGGGGGCTCCTTCCCCTGCTGCACCTGGATCTGTGCTCCTCTCTCTGATCCTCCCCCTGTATTCTGAGACAGCCTCTCTGCCAGCTTCCAGTAACTGCTGAGTGTGTGTGCTCTGCAGGAGAGAAGTGCTCCTGTTCAAGGGTTGAGATGCAGTCGGCGCTGCTGCAGCTCTCACTGAAACAGCTTGATCAGGAAGACCTGGCACTGCTGATCCCGATCTCTGATGTCCGTCTGTTTCCTGGAGGTCACAGGTCACTGCCTCTGTTTGGCTGCCTCACTCTCTCCAGAGAGGGCAGTTTCCTCACCCCCAGACCCATGCTGGACTCCTCCCTCTCAGGCAGCTCAGAGGGACCCTTGCGGTTCTGGAGTGCTGAAAGAGGTTGTGGTTGGTGCCAAGGTGGCACATCTCGTTCATTATAGCTACTGGACACAGTGGGTTGGGCCAGATGGATATCACCTGCATGGACTGTAGAAACCGTGGTAGAATTCACAGCAGAGGTAACACTTTGTCATAATAAAGTATTTTTCTTTATCGAATTTCCCAATAACATTCCAGCACGAAACCTGCCTCGGAATATCAGTAGGCATCTGTACATTTGTCTGCCTTTAGCATCTCTGGTGTATTTAGAAGTCCATTCATCTATCCCATCCATCCATTATCTGTAGCCACTTTATCCTGTTCTACAGGGTCACAGGCAAGCTGGAGCCTATCCCAGCTGACTACGGGCGAAAGGCGGGGTACACCCTGGACAAGTCGCCAGGTCATCACAGGGCTGACACATAGACACAGACAACCATTCACACTCACATTCACACCTACGCTCAATTTAGAGTCACCAGTTAACCTAACCTGCATGTCTTTGGACTGTGGGGGAAACCGGAGCACCCGGAGGAAACCCACGCGGACACGGGGAGAACATGCAAACTCCACACAGAAAGGCCCTCACCGGCCACGGGGCTCGAACCCGGAACCTTCTTGCTGTGAGGCGACAGCGCTAACCACTACACCACCGTGCCACCCCAAGCAATCGTATTTTATCATCAGAGATCTATTGGAGTCTGAACAAAATATAGGTTTACTAGATTATTTATAGTTAAAAGCAAGCATCCTCAGTGTGCGATTACAGACTGGATCTGGTCCACCAGAAACCAAAATCAAGTTTACTGCCAAGTACATTCTCACATACAAGGAATTTTGTTTGGTGCATGACAATTAAGATTAAAAAAAAAAAAAGTAAAGGGACAAAAGTAGAAATGTAAATAGAATTTAAAAACTAGATAGAGACGGTGACTAAATTCACAGTGATTTGCACTAGCTCTTACAAACCAGGACGTCTGGTCACTGTACCCTGTAGATCCGGAACAATAAGCGAGAGAGGGAATGACGCTTTGTGAGAGGTTTTTATGGATCATTTTGGTTCAGTGATCCGGATCAGCACCAAAAGTCACAGCAACGTATTCAGCCCAGAGGTATTCTTCATGTGAAATTTGGTGATTGGTTGAAAACTGAGGGAGAAATAGTGTCCTAAAAACACTGGGAGAATAAAATAATAATAATAAAGTAGAAAGATCCTGATTGAGAGTAACATTTTGTACCAGTGCTGCTAGTGCAAATTAATGAAGAAATCTAAAATATACAGTTAGAGAAGAAATAAACATATTTATAGCATCTGGGTGTAAACAGCAGTCCAAAGGGGAAGTACATTAATGTGCTGCAGGTCTCTGACCTTATTGATGAGACAGCTGCAGTGGGGAAAAAGCTGACCTCGTGGCATGAGATTTTGGTTCTAATGGACCGCAACCTCCTACCAGAGGAAAGGGTCTCAAAAAGTTTGTGTCTGGGGTGAGAGGGGTCGGCCACAATCCTTTCTGCTCTCCTCAGGGTCCTGGACATGTAAAGGTCCTGAAGAGACAGAAGGCCACAGTTGATCATCCTCTCAGCAGAGTGAATGATGTGCTGCAGTCTGCTCTCGTCCCTGGCAGTGGCAGCAGCGTACCAGATGGTGATGGAGGAGGTGAGGATTGACTCGATGATGGTAAAAGTGCACCATCATTATCTTTGGCAGATCAAATTTCTTCAACTGCAGCAGGAAGTACATCCTCTGCTGTGCTTTCTTGGTGAGAGAGCAGGCATTCGTCTCCCACTTAAGGTCCTGGGTGATTAGAGTGCCCAGGAAGTGGAAAAACTCCACAGAGGTTACTGGGGAGTCAAACAGGGTGATGGGGGAAGGAGAGTGTGGCAGAGCTCCTCCTGAAGTCTACAATCATCTCCGCTGTCTTTAGAGCATTGAGCTCAAAGTTGTTCTGCCTGCACCAGGACACCAGATGGTCAATCTCCCACCTGTAGGCAGACTCCTCCTCATCAGAAATGAGTCCAATGAGGGTGGTGTCATCTGGGAACTTTAGGAGCTTGACAGACTGATGACTGGAGGTGCAGCTTTTGATGTACAGGGAGAAGAGTAGAGGAAAAAGGATGCAGCCTTGGGGGGGGGGGGGGGGGGGGGGGGGATCCGGTGCTGATGGTTCAGGAGTCAGAGATGTGTTTCCCCAGCTTCACGTGCTGCTTCCTGTCAGTCAGGAAGTCAGTGATCCACCTTCAGGTGGAGTTAAGCACACTCAGCTTGGAGAGCTTGTCCTGCAGAAGAGCCAGGATAATCGTGTTGAAGCCGAAACTGAAATTCACAAATAGGATCCTAGCATAGGTTCCTGGGGAGTCCAGGTGCTGGAGGATGAAGTGAAGAGCTGTGTTGACAGCATCATTGGCAGACCTGTTGGGTCTGTAGGCGAACTGCATGGGGTTCAGGAGCGGGTCAGTGATTGCTTTAAGATGAGAAAGCACAAGACACTCAAATGATTTCATAACCACAGAAGTCAGGGTGATGGGTCTGTAGTTGTTCAGTCCTGTGATCCTTGGGTTTTTGGGGATGGTGGAGGCCTTGAAGCAGGCTGGCACATGGCATGTCTCCAGTGAGGTGTTGAAGATGTCTGTGAACACCAGAGAAAGCTGATCACCACAGTGCTTCAGGGTGGATGGCGAGACAGAGTTTGGACCTGCTACATTGTAGGGTTCTGCTTCTTGAAGAGCCTGTTCAAGCCAATCAAACCCAAAAATTAAACTCCATTTGCCTATCATGGCAAGCGTCCTGATGTGTGTAAACCACCCCCCCCCCCCCCCCCCCCCCCCCGTGTTAAAGGCAGATTGATCATAAGTGTGTGTGTGTGAGAGAGAGAGAAAGAGAGAGAGAATAATCATTGTGTCATGTTTCCAGGATGATTCTTGGTGCCTTCACTGATCCCTCCATCGATGTGAGTGATCCAATCAGCGATCGCTTCTATAAAGAGGTCTGGATGACGACAGCAGGCCGAAATGCCACAATCTACGAGAAGGTGTGTGGTATTTCTCACTTTAATGTTTCTCTGTTTCTCTCTCTCTCTCTCTCTCTCTCTCTCTCTCAAAATGGCCGAACCCATAGAGTTTTGGTTAGCAGTTGTCTGCTAAGTGTAATCACAGTGTAATTTTAGTCATTTAGAGTCTTTTGTTAATAATTTTTCCAGCACACCTGAGGGAAATGTTCATGTTCCAGATGCTTCTGTTTCATTTACACTTGTACGGTGTCTTTGCCCTGTCTGTATAACAGTCACATGCTAACTTCCTAAAATTTCTTAACTAGTCCATGTTTTGTAGTTGTCATCATTAAGTAGAGAAGAGAATGTGTGAATGAAGAGAAATCTCAAGGATTTAACTCATCAAAACAAGTAGCAATCAGATCAGCATGTTCCAGTTTCAAGAACAAGTAGCCAACATACACTCACCGGCCACTTTGTTAGACTGTTTTCTGCAGTTCTGTAATCAGCCGATCCCTCGACAGCAGCACGATGCATCAAATCCCACAGATACAAATCAAGAGCTTCAGTTAATGTTCACAATGTTCAAACATCAGAACGGGAAACATTGTGATCTCAAAGTGTGACTTTCTTTCACTGTGGTCTGGGTGTTGGTTTGAGCCAGATGAGTGTGAGGTTTGAGTATTTCAGAAGCTGCTGATCTCCTGGGGTTTTCACACACAACAGTCTCTAGAGTTTACACAGAATGGTGCAGAAAACAAAAAACACTGAGTGAGTGAGCGACAGTTCTGTGGGTGGAAACAAACGCCTTGTTGATAAGAGAGGGTCAGAGGGAAATGGACAGATTGGGCCGAGCTTTTTTGCCAGGAAGGATACAGTAACTCATATAATCACTCTTTACAACCGTGGTGAGCAGAAAAGCATCTCAGCATGCAACAGCAGAAGAACACGTTGGGTTCCACTCCTGCAGCCAAGAACAGGGATCACAGAGCCAATAAGTTCCTATTAAAGTGGCCAGGGAGTGTATAGAGTGCATTTCTGTGTATAGTAAACACAATGGCTGCATCCGAATGCTCATACTTGTACTAAAAAGCAGTATGTAGGGTGTCGGAATTCTCAGTAATAGTACTTAGAATAGTATTAGTACAACCCCGATTCCAAAAAAGTTGGGACAAAGTACAAATTGTAAATAAAAACGGAATGTAATAATTTACAAATCTCAAAAACTGATTTTGTATTCACAATAGAACATAGACAACATATCAAATGTTGAAAGTGAGACATTTTGAAATTTCATGCCAAATATTGGCTCATTTGAAATTTCATGACAGCAACACATCTCAAAAAAGTTGGGACAGGGGCAATAAGAGGCTGGAAAAGTTAAAGGTACAAAAAAGGAACAGCTGGAGGACCAAATTGCAACTCATCTCATCTCATTATCTCTAGCTGCTTTATCCTTCTACAGGGTCGCAGGCAAGCTGGAGCCTATCCCAGCTGACTACGGGCGAAAGGCGGGGTACACCCTGGACAAGTCGCCAGGTCATCACAGGGCTGACACATAGACACAGACAACCATTCACACTCACATTCACACCTACGCTCAATTTAGAGTCACCAGTTAACCTAACCTGCATGTCTTTGGACTGTGGGGGAAACCGGAGCACCCGGAGGAAACCCACGTGGACACGGGGAGAACATGCAAACTCCACACAGAGAGGCCCTCGCCGGCCCCGGGGCTCGAACCCAGGACCTTCTTGCTGTGAGGCGACAGCGCTAACCACTACACCACTGTGCCGCCCCAAATTGCAACTCATTAGGTCAATTGGCAATAGGTCATTAACATGACTGGGTATAAAAAGAGCATCTTGGAGTGGCAGCTGCTCTCAGAAGTAAAGATGGGAAGAGGATCACCAATCCCCCTAATTCTGCGCCGACAAATAGTGGAGCAATATCAGAAAGGAGTTCGACAGTGTAAAATTGCAAAGAGTTTGAACATATCATCATCTACAGTGCATAATATCATCAAAAGATTCAGAGAATCTGGAAGAATCTCTGTGCGTAAGGGTCAAGGCTGGAAAACCATACTGGGTGCCCGTGATCTTCGGGCCCTTAGACGGCACTGCATCACATACAGGCATGCTTCTGTATTGGAAATCACAAAATGGGCTCAGGAATATTTCCAGAGAACATTATCTGTGAACACAATTCACTGTGCCATCTGCCGTTGCCAGCTAAAACTCTATAGTTTAACGAAGAAGCTGTATCTAAACATGATCCAGAAGCGCAGACGTCTTCTCTGGGCCAAGGCTCATTTAAAATGGACTGTGGCAAAGTGGAAAACTGTTCTGTGGTCAGACGAATCAAAATTTGAAGTTCTTTATGGAAATCAGGGACGCCGTGTCATTCGGACTAAAGAGGAGAAGGACGACCCAAGTTGTCATTAGCGCTCAGTTCAGAAGCCTGCATCTCTGATGGTATGGGGTTGCATTAGTGTGTGTGGCATGGGCAGCTTATACATCTGGAAAGACACCATCAATGCTGAAAGGTATATCCAGGTTCTAGAGCAACATATGCTCCCATCCAGACGACATCTCTTTCAGGGAAGATCTTGCATTTTCCAACATGACAATGCCAAACCACATACTGCATCAATTACAGCATCATGGCTGCGTAGAAGAAGGGTCCGGGTACTGAACTGGCCAGCCTGCAGTCCAGATCTTTCACCAATAGAAAACATTTGGCGCGTCATAAAACGGAAGATACGACAAAAAAGACCTAAGACAGTTGAGCAACTAGAATCCTACATTAGACAAGAATGGGTTAACATTCCTATCCCTAAACTTGAGCAACTTGTCTCCTCAGTCCCCAGATGTTTACAGACTGTTGTAAAGAGAAAAGGGGATGTCTTACAGTGGGAAACATGGCCTTGTCCCAACTTTTTTGAGATGTGTTGTTGTCATGAAATGTAAAATCACCTAATTTTTCTCTTTAAATGATACATTTTCTCAGTTTAAACATTTGATATGTCATCTATGTTCTATTCTGAATAAAATATGGAATTTTGAAACTTCCACATCATTGCATTCCGTTTTTATTTACAGTTTTTGTACTTTGTCCCAACTTTTTTGGAATCGGGGTTGTAGTTGTCAAATGGTACCCAGATGATCTACTTCTTCTGTAGTATTCAAACGTACCACATGACACTATCCCATAATTCAGCTGGAGCCTCCAGATAACCGAAGATGAAGAATTCCCCTGGAGGAAATGGAAAGAAAATGGCGGACCAATGTGAAGCTGGTTGTTGCAGCAGTGTACAAATATATCAGGAAATTATTTTAAATTTTTTTTTAAAACGTAACAGTTATGTGTCTTTTATTAATTTTTGTGCTGCTGCTGATGTCCAGAAAAAAAAACTGGAATGAAATGTAAAGACCATCACTATTTTTAATATTTATTTATTTATTTTTTTTGTTTGTTTTACATGGTAAATTTGGTTATTAGCAACTACCATACGTTAACTAGTGTCATTAGTTTGTGGCATTCACTAAATATCAGCTTAAAAATTATCTATTATTCTTTGCAAATGTATCTCCTTACTGCTCATAATCAGCCTTTCATTTTATTTATTTATTTTTTTGTGTGTGTGTTTGTTTTGCAGGTGTTCCGTTGTCTTCCCTCCAGTTTGGTGAGGAATCTCCAGGAGCTTTTGAGCTTCCAAACCAAGCCTGGTTTGGATAAAGAAGACCCCGATAAAGCTCAGGAGATGCTGAAGAAGATCCGAGGCTTCCTTGTCCAGTTTCCTCTCGACTTCCTGAGTGAGCAAAACCTCATGCCTTCTGTTGGCACCAAAGGTACAACACCCTGCGAATATGCGAATGCTAATATTAAATTAAGCAATTACGCACCTGTAGTGTACCCTGGTAGTCACGGTGTATGATCAGATGTTTAAGTCACAGCTGACTTTTTCAGAATACAGATTTTTTTCCACATAATCATCTAATTTTTCCCTCAAAATCACCCTCTTTCAGCTTATAATGCCAACAAGAGCTTTCTCAGAAATATTAGTTCTCCACGTGGAGGTGTGTAGTGCAGTGTCGTTGGTGTATTAGTGTAATTAACGTCTCTTTTCTGTCACTTTTAGGGGGTTTAGACACAGTAGTCATTGAGTGAAAATATCAGTATACATTAGAAACTGCTAATTAAAAATATTTTTAATATCATTTATATTTAGAAGCCATGGTACCGACTGAAATCTGGACCTGACGGTGCCGACACACAGGAAGACAACTCAAGATGAAGAGACTCGTGAAGACAGATTTCAAACAGTTCCTCAAAAGTGCCTTGATCAGTCGCAATCTGTTTATCTCAAACACGCATTAACATGATTTCTGTGTTTACAGGAAGGACTGAAAGTCTGAGTGTCCAACAGAAAACTAGTTTTATTATCTTATAGGAGCAGGTCACCTGGGTACACAACTGCATTTTAACCAAAAATGAATTTAAGCTGCATCATGTTTGGGTTCTTCAGTGTCTGTTTGTTATACATTAGCACGTTTAGCCATCGTGCTAGTTTATTGCCTTATCTGTGGATCCGGAACTAGCGGAAACTATACTAATGTTCACCTGTTCAACTAATAACATTGCTAGTGAGATAGCTAACTGAGGCTAACTAGCAAATTAGTCATGTAAGAGCTGATATTATGTTAACGTTAATTTTACATCACAGAATGACTAGCGCAAGTTAGCTACATTTCTAAATGACTCCTTGATCAAAGCAGCAGGTTATTTTTTATTTTTTTTTTCACTCATGTTTGTCAGAACTTTCATGAAGTTTTGTTCAGGGAAACAAAGCCATGACTGAAGGACATGTCTGAATTACAGTTTAATATCTGTTTATAATAAGTCAAGTGCATTCACATTTTATACCTGACTATTATTGGGGAGGAAAAAATGCAAAATGGTGAATGTTAATTTTTTTATTTATTTATTTCTTCTGTAAACCCTGTTGTTGTTGTTAATTATTCCCTGTAGTTCACTATTTGGTGCATCTGTTGCACACTTTTATTTCATTTATTTATTTTGTTTTTGTTTCAGTCTGTATAGACTGACAGATCAATTAAACATTTATTATTATTATTATTATTATTATTATTCGCTGTTATAATTGATGATCTCTGAAGGAGAAATCTGAGTCTCTTTCATCAGCCGTGTGTGCACATAGTTTTCTGTATAAACTGTAAATTCTTTCAAATTGCAGAACAGAGCAGTGACACACTGACTTCAGTAATCATTAAACCAAATGTACACTGTGTGCTGAGTGAAAGGGGAACTCCAGTGACGAACTCTGTCAGCATAACTAAAAGGGGAGAGCCAGAGGGTAACACAGGCATGAGGGAGCCCCGGGACATAAAGCAGCAGCCACTACACCGTCAACAAACTCGAGTGAGCAAGCAAGTGGGGACTGACAGCATCCATACATCCCAGTTTACCAAAACACTCTGTCTGAGGACCCTCCAGATCTACTCCTTTACCTCATAAACACCATTAACACAAGGCTTGACTAAACAGATATGTTTTCAGCCGAGACTTAAACGCTGAGACTGTGTCTGATTCCCGAACACTACTTGGAAGGCTGTTCCATAACTGTGGGGCTTTGTAAGAAAAGGCTCCGCCCCCTGATGTAGCCTTCACTATTTTATTTCGTAGCCTGCACCTTTTGATCTAAGTAGGCGTGGCGGGTCATAAAGGACCAGAAGTTCACTCAGGTACTGTGGCGCGAGACCATTCAGTGCTTTAAAAGTCCAAAAAACACTGAAAGCAACTTCGTTCCTGGCAAGCACCGGTTACACTGCACAGTGATGTCACAATCTTATTTTCCTTCAGAAACACATCTCTGTCCTGGCTGTGTGCCCGCTCCATGAGCTCATTTCGTCTTGTGTGGGTGGGTGTAATATGAAGACATCTTGTCATTTTTTTCAGTCAAGGGCTTTTCTGGGAAATGCACTGAATTTCTGTCATTTGCGACTGAATATGTGAATTAAGAAATCAGGTCTTTCACATAATTCATTAATGTCAAGAATGTAAGTGTATTCTGACTCCCGTTGATTTATTTATTAAAATTGTATCTGAATCCAGTTTCTCATATTTTTTATTCGAAATGCGTAACGCTGTTCCCTGTACTCCATTACTCCACAACACTGACTATTATATACTATAATACTAAATAATTTAGTCTCATCTCATCTTCATCCGCTTATCCGGGGCCGGGTCATGGAGGCAGCAGTCTGAGCATGGAAGCCTAAACTTCCCTTTCCCCAGACACCTCGGCCAGCTCCTCGGGAAGAACACCGAGGCGTTCCCAGGCCAGCCGAGAGACATAGTCCCTCCAGCGTTTCCTGGGTCTTCCCCGGGGCCTCCTCCCGGGGGGACATGCCTGGAACACCTCCCCAGGGAGGTGTCCAGGACGCATCCAAAAGAGATGCCCGAGCCACCTCAGCTAATTCCTCTTGATGTGGAGGAGCAGCAGCTCTACTCTGAGCTCCTGCCGAGTGACTGTGCTTCTCACCCAATCTCTAAGGGAGCGCCCAGCCACCCTGCGAAGGAAACTCATTTCGGCCGCTTGTATCTGCGATCTTGTTCTTTCGATCATTACCCAAAGCTCATGACCATAGGTGAGAGTCAGAACGTAGATCAACTGGCAAATTGAGAGCTTCGCCTTTTGGCTCAGCTCCTTCTTCACCACGACAGACCGATAAAGCGACCGCATCACTGCGGAGGCTCCACCGATCCGCCTGTCGATCTCACGCTCTATCCTTCCCTCACTCGTGAACAAGATCCCGAGATACTTAAACTCCTCCACTTGAGGCAGGACTTCTCCACCAACTTGGAGAGGGCAAGCCACCCTTTTCCAGTCGAGAACCATGGCCTCGGACTTGGAGGTGCTGATTCTTTTCCCAGCCGCTTCACACTCGACTGCAAACCACCCCAGTGCATGCTGAAGGTCCTGGTTTGAAGAAGCCAACAGGACAACATCATCTGCAAAAAGCAGAGATGAAATCCTGTGGTTCCCAAACAGACAAAGGTGACAAAGGGCAGCCCTGCCAGAGTCCAACATGCACTGGGAACAGGTCTGACTTACTGCTGGCGATGTGAACCAGACTCCTGCTCCGTTTGTACAGGGACCGGACAGCCCTTAACAAAGAGCCCCAAACCCCATACTCCCGAAGCACCCCCCACAGGATACCACGAGGAACACAGTTGAATGCCTTCTCCAGATCCACAAAGCACATGTGGACTGGTTGGGCAAACTCCCATGAACCCTCGAGCACCCTATGAAGGGTATAGAGCTGGTCCAGTGTTCCGCGACCAGGACGAAAACCGCATTGTTCCTCCTGGATCCGAGGTTCAACTATTGGCCGAATTCTCCTCTCCGGTACCCTGGAGTAAACCTTCCCGGGGAGGCTGAGAAGTGTGATTCCCCTATAATTGGAGCACACTCTCTCGTCCCCTTTCTTAAAAAGAGGGACCACCACCCCAGTCTGCCACTCCAGAGGCACTGTCCCCAACCGCCACATGATGTTGCAGAGGCATGTCAGCCAAGACAGCCCCACAACATCCAGAGACTTGAGATACTCAGGGCGGATCTCATCCACCCCCGGTACCTTGCCACCGAGGAGCTTGCAAACCACCTTAGTGACTTCGGCTTGGGTAATGGACGAGTCCATCTCTGAGTTCTCAGCCTCCACCTCCTCAATGGAAGACATGATGGTGGGATTGAGGAGATCCTCAAAGTATTCCTTCCTTGCCAGACAATGTCCCCAGTCAAGGTCAACAGCTCCCCACCCGCACTGTAAACAGTGTTGGCAGAGTACTGCTTCCCCCTCCTGAGGCGCCGGACAGTTTGCCAGAATTTCTTCGAGGCCGACCGATAGTCCTCCTCCATGGCCTCACCGAACTCCTCCCAGTTCCGAGTTTTTGCCTCCGCAACTGCCCAAGCTGTGGCACGCCTGGCCTGCCGATACCCATCAGCTGCCTCAGGAGTCCCGGAGGCCAACATGGCCTGATAGGACTCATTTTTCAGCTTGATGGCATCCCTTACTTCCAGTGTCCACCACCAGGTTCGGGGATTGCCGCCACGACAGGCACTGGAGACCTTGAGGCCACAGCTCCGAACAGCCGTGTCTACAATGGAGGTAGATAACATGGTCCACTCAGACTCAATGTCCCCCGCCTCCCTCAGAAGCTGGGAGAAGCTCTCCCAGACGTGGGAGTTAAAGACCTCCCCAACAGAGTGCTCGGCCAGACGTTCCCAGCAGACCCTCACCATACGTTTGGGCCTGCCAGGTCTGTCTGGCTTCCTCCTCTGCCAGCTGATCCAACTCGCCACCAGGTGATGATCAGCTGACAGCTCAGCCCCTCTCTTCACCCGAGTGTCCAAGACATAGGGCCGGAGATCCGATGAAACGACAACAAAGTCGATCATCGATCTCTGACCTAAGGTGTCCTGGTGCCATTTGCACTTATGAACACCCCTATGCTCGAACATGGTGTTCGTTATGGACAAACCGTGACTAGCACAGAAGTCCAATAACAAAACACCACTCGGGTTCAGATCAGGGAGGCCGTTCCTCCCAATCACGCCCCTCCAGGTGTCACTGTCATCACCCATGTGAGTGTTGAAGTCCCCCAGTAGAACAATGGAGTCCCCAGTCTGAGCACCTCTCAGTACCTCTCCCAGGGACTCCAAGAAGGCCGGATATTCTATACTGCTATTCGGCCCATAGGCACAAACAACAGCAAGAGCCCTCTCCCTGATCCGAAGGTGCAGAGAGGCGACCCTCTCGTTCACTGGGGTAAACTCCAACACATGGCGGCTGAGCTGGGGAGCTATAAGCAAGCCCACACCAGCCCGCCGCCGCTCACCATGGGCGACTCCAGAGAAGTGGAGAGTCCAGCCCCTCTCGAGGAGCTGGGTTCCAGAGCCCAAGCTATGCGTGGAGGTGAGCCCGACTATCTCTAGCCAGTACCTCTCAACCTCCCGCACAAGATCTTTCCTCCCCAGCGAAGTGACATTCCATGTCCCAACAGCTAGCCGCGGTGTTCGGGGATCAGGTCGTCGAGGCCCCTGCCTTCGACTGCCGCCCAATCCACACTGCACCAGCCCCCTACGGCTACCTCTGTGGGTGGTGAACCTACAGGAGGTCGGGCCCACGTCACCGCTTCAGGCTGAGCCCGGTCAGGCCCTGTGGGCAAAGGCCCGGCCACCAAGTGCTCGCATACGAGCCCCAACCCCAGGCCTGGCTCCAGGGTGGGGCCCCGGCTGTGCCATACTGGGCGACGTCACGGTCCTTGATTGATTATTATCCATAAGGGTTTTGGTGAACTGCTCTTGGTCTGGCCTGTCGCCTAGGACCTGTCTGCCTTGGGAGACCCTAGCAGGGGCATAATGCCCCCGACAACATAGCTCCTAGGATCATTCAAGCACACAAACCCCTCCACCAAAATAAGGTGGCAGTTCTAGAAGGGGAACTAAATAATTTGTGACTGTATAATTCCTTAATGGCCGCATGGACCTTTTGAAATTTCCGCCCACAAGATCACAAGACTGATTAAATCCTTATTTAGTTTAATTTGGTTTTTTGCAGTTCACCAAAAAAGATAAGTAATTGCAGTAAAATAATTTAAAAAAAAAAGGAATTAAATACAAAACAATAAACATGGTGGTAAGGGACAATAATGGCCCAAGGCTTGCGCCTCAATTGAAAATGATCCCTTTTGATAAAAAGGGAAAAAAATATTTAAAAAACCCCACAAAAATACTGAAATATGAAAGTACAGAAAAATAACATTAGTAATAAGGTAATGCTGCAAAGAGTGTTCAGTGGAAGAATATAATAGATCTATTTAAATATATTTTAGAATCTATTTTGAAGTACATAATCAAGTCCTTTAAAAAAGTATAATAATAATAATGGTATGATTAAGGAGGTGGGTCATTGCATAAAGGAGGCAGGTCATTATGTTAATACCATGAGATCTATAGATGGGAATCAGTGATTCACTCAGGCAGTCATGCATTACACACACACACACACACACACACACACACAGACTAAACTCCAGTTTTGAAATGACTTGTATGTAGTGTTACTGTTGTGATTACAAATTTAATCGACTGTTTCTCTCATGGATGTTACATTTTTGTTTTTCCATTGACTCACCTTTACAGGACATAATGAAATCAGCTCTATTCATCTTGCCAAAGCCTCCAGCAGTATTAGCAGTGAGCTCACATTTGCAGAGCGTTTCCAGGAATTCCATTATCTTAACAGCTAAATTTAGCTTGTTCTGTATTTAATGAGTGAGTATGGTGATCGCCATGGTGATATGACTTTAGATCTAAAGTCCAGTTAAGATATTAAACCTGAGTAATGTTAAAATAATATATATACAGCCCCAATTCCAAAAAAAGTTGGGACAAAGTACAAATTGTAAATAAAAACGGAATGCAATAATGTGGAAGATTCAAAATTCTATATTTTATTCAGAATAGAACATAGATGACATTGAATGTTTGAATTGAATGTTTAAACTGAGAAAATGTATCATTTAAAGAGAAAAATTAGGTGATTTTAAATTTCATGTCAACAACACATCTCAAAGTTGGGACAAGGCCATGTTTACCACTGTGCAACATCCCCTTTTCTCTTTACAACAGTCTGTAAACATCTGGGGACTGAGGAGACAAGTTGCTCAAGTTTAGGGATAGGAATGTTAACCCATTCTTGTCTAATGTAGGATTCTAGTTGCTCAACTGTCTTAGGTCTTTTTTGTCATATCTTCCGTTTTACGATGCGCCAAATGTTTTCTATTGGTGAAAGATCTGGACTGCAGGCTGGCCAGTTCAGTACTCGGACCCTTCTTCTATGCAGCCATGATGCTGTAATTGATGCAGTATGTGGTTTGGCATTGTCATGTTGGAAAATGCAAGGTCTTCCCTGAAAGAGACGTCATCTGGATGGGAGCATATGTTGCTCTAGAACCTGGATATACCTTTCAGCATTGATGGTGTCTTTCCAGATGTGTAAGCTGCCCATGCCACACGCACTAATGCAACCCCATACCATCAGAGATGCAGGCTTCTGAACTGAGCGCTGATAACAACTCGGGTCGTCCTTCTCCTCTTTAGTCCGAATGACACGGCGTCCCTGATTTCCATAAAGAACTTCAAATTTTGATTTGTCTGACCACAGAACAGTTTTCCACTTTGCCACAGTCCATTTTAAATGAGCCTTGGCCCAGAGAAGACGTCTGCGCTTCTGGATCATGTTTAGATACGGCTTCTTCTTTGAACTATAGAGTTTTAGCTGGCAACGGCGGATGGCACGGTGAATTGTGTTCACAGATAATGTTCTCTGGAAATATTCCTGAGCCCATTTTGTGATTTCCAATACAGAAGCATGCCTGTATGTGATGCAGTGCCGTCTAAGGGCCCGAAGATCACGGGCACCCAGTATGGTTTTCCGGCCTGGACCCTTACGCACAGAGATTCTTCCAGATTCTCTGAATCTTTTGATGATATTATGCACTGTAGATGATGATATGTTCAAACTCTTTGCAATTTTACAACCCTGATTCCAAAAAAGTTGGGACAAAGTACAAATTTTAAATACAGTAAAAACGGAATGCAATAATTTACAAATCTCAAAAACTGATATTGTATTCACAATAGAACATAGATAACATATCAAATGTCGAAAGTGAGACATTTTGAAATTTCATGCCAAATATTGGCTCATTTGAAATTTCATGACAGCAACACTGTGGCAGCGGGGGCATGGTCAAGTGTCGGTCTGTGACCAGAGGGCGGAGTCAGGGAAGGTAAGTGGCAGAATCACTGTACCTGATGCCAATTAACCTGTGTGTGTCTTCCCCAGTGACCGCGCCGTATATAAGGAGAGAGAGAGCAGAGGAAGGGAGCTCTCTCCCCAACCAGACGACTGATGTGTGTGTGCATGTGTCTGTGTGACTGGGAGATTGTAAAGCTGAAAAGCTGCAAATAAAGTTTTTTTGGAACTCAGTTCTGGCCTGCCGTACTTCTGTGCTCCACCCACCCGCTCAAAGTCCTACAGTGGTGCCGAAACCTGGGAAAGGAGCACAGAGGTGAACAGCCCCATGGAGTCCTCCCCCTTCGCGGACCTGATCCATGCCCCCGCCATGGCCCAACAGAGCCAGCACCAGGCGCTGGTCGCCCTCCGAAAGGAGCAAGCCCAAAGGTTCGAGGCCATGGTGCTGGCACAACAGGAAGATCGTCAGGCGTTCCGGCACCTCCTCGTGTCGGCGGGGTCCACCACCTCCACCGCTGTGGGCCCTCCCCACCTCACCCTAACGAAGATGGGCCCACACGACGACCCCAAGGCCTTCCTAGCGCTCTTCGAGCAAGCAGCAGAGGCCTGGGGCTGGCCAGTGGAACAGTGCGTGGCGTGCCTCCTCCCCCTGCTAACGGGCAAGGCGCAGCTGGCCATGCTACAGCTCCCCGCCGACAGCCGGCTGGTCTATGTAGACCTGCGCCAGGCCATCCTCCAGCGTGTGGAGCGCACCCCAGACCAACAATGCCAGCGCTTCCACGCTCTATGCCTAGAGGAGGTCAGCCGGCCATTTGCGTTTGGCCAGCAACTCCAGGACGCCTGCCGGTGGTGGCTTAGGGCTGACAACCGCAACACCAAGGGAATCGTTGATCTGGTGGTACTGGAGCAGTTCATCGCCTGACTTCCTGAAGGGACTGCAGAGTGGGTCCAGTGCCACCGCCCGGCGTCACTGAATCAGACCATCGAGTTGGCAGAGGATCATCTGGCGGCTGTTCCAATGGCAGGATCACAGATCTCCTCTCTCTCTCTCTCCCCCTCCCCTTCTGTCTCGTCCTCGCCCCGTTCCCCCACCGCAGAGGCGGGGGCCGGCTCCACCCCAGCTGGCCCGCTGCACCTGCAGTGCCCTCCCGTTTCCCGCTTCTGTGTCTGTCTCTCCTCCCCCCCCCAGCTGAGTGAGCCCCAGAGTGCCGGTGCAGAGAGAGAACCCGGGCCGGTTTGCTGGCGCTGCAGGGAGCTGGGGCACCTCCAGCATCAGTGCTTGGCAATGGAGGTAGGCGCGGTGGTCCGGATCCCCGACGCGCCAGGAACCGCCCTCGATCAGGCCGGAGCATATCGCATACCGGTGAGTGTCCAAGGGGATACGTATCAGGCTTTGGTGGACTCCGGCTGTAATCAGACCTCAAGCCACCAAAGCCTGGTGCAAGATGAGGCATTGGGGGGAGCACAATTGGTGAAGGTGTTGTGTGTGCACGGGGATGTTCACAACTACCCTTTAGTGTCAGTCCACATTCTATTTCGAAGGGAAAAAATTAGTGTAAAGGTGGCGGTTAATCCTTGTCTTACCCACTCAATAATTTTGGGGACTGATTGGCTGGGATTTCGGGAGTTAAGGACTCATTTAGTGAAGAGTGGGTCCTGCTGTAGTTCAGCAGGGGGAGGTCCTGGTGTGGTATTGGCGGGAGCAGCTGTCACAGAGCCGTCTACGTCATCTCCGCATCAGAGTGAGGAGCAGCAGGCTCCTCCTCCCTCTCTCAGGGAATCCCTCGCAGATTCCCTCGCAGATTTCCCGTTAGAGCATTTGCGAGATGAGACCCTGCAGCATGCATTTGACCAAGTGAGAGTAATCGATAGTCAAACGTTCCAGCCAAATGCCACCCCATCCTTCCCCTATTTTTCCATTATGAAGGATAGGTTATACTGAGTGATGCAGGACACTCAGACTAAGGAGCCAATCACCCAACTTTTGATCCCAAAGAGCTGCTGGGAATTGGTATTCCAGGTGGCTCACTTTAATCCCATGGCTGGACACTTGGGGCAGGATAAGACACTAGCCCGAATAATGGCCCACTTCTATTGGCCAGGGATTTGCGGCGATGTCCGTAGGTGGTGTACGGCATGCCGCGAATGCCAGTTAGTAAATCCAGCGGTCATTCCAAAAGCACCTTTGCACCCTCTACCTTTAATCGAGACCCCATTCAAAAGAATTGAGATGGATCTCGTCGGGCCATTAGATCGGTCAACACGAGGGTATCGCTTTATTTTAATTCTGGTGGACTTTGCAATGCGATACCTGGAAGCAGTGCCTCTTCACAATATCTCAGCACATAGTATTGCGGAAGCACTCTTCCACATCATCTCCCGAGTCGGAATCCCTAAAGAGATTCTGACTGATCAAGAATATAATTAAAAAGTTTGTAAGTTAGGATGCACGCAATTGGGATAAATGGCTCGAACCCCTGTTATTCGCAGTGCGAAAGGACCCACAAGCCTCCATGGGGTTCTCCCCATTCTAATTATTATATGGGCGTAAGCCGTGCGGCATCCTAGATGTACTGCGGGAAAATTGGGAGGAGGGACCTTCACCAAGCAAAAATGAAATTCAATACATTATCGACCTGCGTGCAAAACTCCACACACTCAAACACCTAACCCAGGAGAATTTGCGGCAGGCCCAAGAATGGCAAATCCACGTGTATGACAGGGGTACGCGCCTTAGGGAGTTCGCACCGGGAGATAAAGTACTTGTACTGTTGCCCACGTTGAGCTCCAAATTGATCGCCAAGTGGCAAGGACCCTTTGAGGTCACACGGCGAGTTGGGGATGTTGACTATGAGGTGAGGCGAACGGACAGGGGTGGGGCACTACAGATTTACCACCTCAATCTGCTCAAACTCTGGAATGAGGAGGTCCCTGTGGCGTTGGTGTCGTTGGCTCCGGAGAAGGCAGAACTTGGGCCGGAGGTTCAAAAGGGAACATTGACATCGCTTACCTCTCTGGTCCCCTGTGGAGACCACCTCTCCCTGACCCAACTCACGGAGGTTGCCCAGTTGCAGAACGAATTTTCGGACATGTTCTCGCCCCTGCCCGGCCGCACCCGCCTCATAGAGCACCACATTGAGACGCCCCTGGGGGTGGTAGTGCGCAGCTGCCCTTACAGGCTACCCGAACACAAGAAAAGAGTGGTTCGGGAAGAACTCGAGGCCATGCTCTAAATGGGCATCGTCGAGGAGTCCCACAGTGACTGGAGCAGCCCGGTGGTCTTGGATCCCAAGGCCGACGGGTCAGTCCGGTTCTGTGTGGACTATAGAAAAGTCAACACGGTGTCTAAATTCGATGTGTACCCAATGCCTCATATTGATGAGTTGCTTGATTGACTAGGCATGTCTCGCTTTTATTCGACACTGGATTTGACAAAGGGTTATTGGCAGATCCCCTTGACTCCATTATCCCGAGAAAAAACAGCCTTTTCCACACCGTTTGGCTTATACCAATTTGTCACACTTCCTTTTGGGCTGTTTGGGGTGCCTGCTATGTTCCAGCGGCTTATAGACAGGGTCCTCTGCCCCCACACCACCTATTCGGCCGCATACTTGGACGACATCATAATCTATAGTAATGACTGGCCACGGCATCTGCAACACCTGAGGGCCATCCTTAGGTCGCTGAGGCGAGCGGGTCTCACCGCCAACCTGAAGAAGTGTGCGATTGGGCAGGTGGAAGTACGGTATCTGGGCTTCCACTTGAACAATGGGCAGGTGCATCCTCAAATTAATAAGACAGCAGCGATTGCGGCCTGCCCGAGGCCCAAGACCAAAAAGGGGGTGAGACAGTTCCTGGGGCTGGCTGGCTACTCTCGTAGGTTTATACCTAATAATTCAGACGTCACCAGCCCTCTGACTGATCTCACTAAAAATGGGGCACCAGATCCGGTCCAGTGGACGGAGCAATGCCAGCGGGCTTTCTCTGAGGTGAAGGCTGCACTGTATGGGGGGTCACTGTAACACTCCCCTGACTTTTCTCTCCCCTTTATGTTGCAAACGGACACGTCGGACAGAGGGCTGGGAGCCGTTCTGTCCCAGGAGGTGGAGGGGGAGGATCGCCCCGTGCTGTATATCAGCAGAAAGCTGTTGGTGCGTGAGGGACTACAGCACCTTAGAGTGCCTAGCCATCAAGTGGGCAGTCCTCGCCCTCTGCTACTACCTGCTGGGATGCCCTTTCACCCTCTGTTCGGACCACGCGCCCCTCCAGTGGCTCCACCGCATGAAGGATGCCAACGTGCGGATCACCCATTGGTATCTGGCACTCCAGCCCTTTAACTTCAAGGTGATCCACAGGCCGGGGGCACAGATGGTTGTGGCGGACTTCCTCTCCCGTCAAGGGGGGGGAGTCGGCTGCAGGCTGGATGGCTGCCCGGCCTGAGTCAGGCGGTGGGGGTATGTGGCAGCGGGGGCATGGTCAAGCGTCGGTCTGTGACCGGAGGGCGGAGTCAGGGAAGGTAAGTGGCAGAATCACTGCACCTGATGTCAATTAACTTGTGTTTGTGTGTCTTCTCCAGTGACCGCGCCCTATATAAGGAGAGAGAGAGCAGAGGAAGGGAGCTCTCTCCCCAACCAGGCGATTGATATATGTGTGTGCGTGTCTGTGTGATTGGGAGATTGTAAAGCTGAAAAGCTGCAAATAATGAGTTTTTTTGGAACTCAGTTCTGGCCTGCTGTACTTCTGTGCTCCACCCACCCGCTCAAAGTCTTACAAACACATCTCAAAAAACTTGGGACAGGGGCAGTAAGAGGCTGGAAAAGTTAAAGGTACAAAAAAGAAACAGCTGGAGGACCAAATTGCAACTCATTAGGTCATTTGGCAATAGGTCATTAACATGACTGGGTATAAAAAGAGCATCTTGGAGTGGGAGCGGCTCTCAGAAGTAAAGATGGGAAGAGGATCACCAATCCCCCTAATTCTGCGCCGACAAATAGTGGAGCAATATCAGAAAGGAGTTCGACAGTGTAAAACCCCGATTCCAAAAAAGTTGGGACGAAGTACAAATTGTAAATAAAAATGGAATGCAATGATGTGGAAGTTTCAGAATTCCATATTTTATTGAGAATAGAACATAGATGACATATCAAATGTTTAAACTGAGAAAATGTATCATTTAAAGAGAAAAATTAGGTGATTTTAAATTTCATGACAACAACACATCTCAAAAAAGTTGGGACAAGGCCATGTTTCCCACTGTGAGACATCCCCTTTTCTCTTTACAACAGTCTGTAAACGTCTGGGGACTGAGGAGACAAGTTGCTCAAGTTTAGGGATAGGAATGTTAACCCATTCTTGTCTAATGTAGGATTCTTATTGCTCAACACGCACTCGCAATGAGCCAATGCCAACTCGCAATAATCCCACACCAACACGCACTCGCAATAATCCCACGCCAACATGCACTCGCAATAATCCCATACAAACAAGCGCTCGCAGTAATCCCACGCCAACAGGCACTCGCAGTCATATCACACCAACACGTGCTCGCGATAATCCCATGCCAACACATGCTCGCAATAATCCCATGCCAACGCGCGCTTGCAATAATCCCATGCCAACACGTGCTCGCAATAATCCCATGCCAACACACGCTCGCAATCATCCCATGCCAACTCGCAGTACTCCCACGCCAACACGCACTTGCAGTAATCCTATGCCAACACGCACTCGCAATTATCCCACGCCAACACGCGCTCATAATAATCCTATGCCAATACGCGCTCGCAATAATCCCATGTCAACAAGCGCTTGCAATAATCTCACACCAAGTTGCAATAATCCCATGCCAACACGCGCTCGCAATAATCCCACGCCAACACGCACTCGCAATAATGCCACACCAGCACTCGCTCGCAATAATCCCAAGCCAGCATGCGCTTGCAATAATCCCACGCCAGCACGCGCTCGCAATAATCCCAAGCCAGCATGCGCTTGCAATAATCCCACGCCAGCACGCGCTCACAATAATCCCATGCCAACATGCACTCGCAATAATCCCATGCCAACATGCGCTCGCAGTAATCTCACACCACGTCGCAATAATCCCAAGACAACACGCACTCGCAATAATCTCAAGCCAACACGCGCTCGCAATAATCCCACGCCAACATGCGCTCGCAATAATCCCACGCCAACATGCACTCGCAATAATCCCATGCCAACATGCGCTCGCAATAATCTCACACCACGTTGCAATAATCCCAAGCCAACACGCACTCGCAATAATCTCAAGCCAACACGCGCTCGCAATAATCCCACGCCAACATGCGCTCGCAATAATCCCACGCCAACATGCACTCGCAATAATCCCATGCCAACATGCGCTCGCAATAATCTCACACCACGTTTCAATAATCCCAAGCCAACACGCACTCGCAATAATCTCAAGCCAACACGCGCTCGCAATAATCCCACGCCAACATGCGCTCGCAATAATCCCACGCCAACATGCGCTCGCAATAATCCCATGCCAACATGCGCTTGGAATAATCCCACGTCAACACGCGCTCACAATAATCTCACACCAAGTTGTAATAATCCCATGCCAACACGCGCTCACAATAATCCCACACCAACACGCGCTCGCAATAATCCCACGCCAACACGCGCTTGCAATAATCTCACACCAAGTTGCAATAATCCCATGCCAACATGTGCTCACAATAATCCCACGCCAACATGCTTATTTTCAGTTGGATTGAAGAAAAGGGGGGCATTTACTTATGCCACCAGAGTCATTGGACAAAGGATTTAAGGTGGATCTCTGAGTTTACAGTTTGCTGTTTTTGCGGGTCGTCTGTGTTCTCAGGTTCGGCAAACATTAATGACCGAAGCATGTTGGGGAAAAGGGACAGTGAGGTGGCCGTGATCGTGGAGGACATTGAGAATGTGGCGTCGGTGATGGACGGACAGGAATACCAGGCAGGAAAATTCGCCCTGCAACTGCGGCTTAAGTGTTTCAAGTACAGTACACACACGCACACACATTAATATTAAAACAAAAAAAAAATCTAGGTTATAAAAATAAACAATTTTTCAAAGCATTTTGAAAATGTGAGTTTTCTGAATTATAAAAAAAACCCCATTCTCGATCAGTGGAAGATTAAAAGCTTTATTGCCTTATCACCTAACTCACCAGATGGTGGTGCCAGAGGGTTGTAATAATTATCCCACAGTCCTGAATGTGTTTGATTGACTGATTTATTTGGTATAAACATGTAAAAATTTAACATAAATAAATATATAAAATACTGACATAATCATACCAGGATAACACAATAAAGCGCACAGCGCTTGTTTCCATTGTGGTCCTTGGGCCAAGTGACTAGCATGTAACAAGTGACTAAAAATGAAAATAGAATATTATACAAATTGTTAAAATAAATTAAACAAAATAAAGAGTATAAAATCAAAATGACTAGTAATATACATAAGGTCTGTGTTCCTGGTTAATAAGTTCACTGAATAAAAACTGTTTGACTAGCAACTTGAAGAGAGACCTGCTTTGTGTACATTGAATATGAGATGGAAGCTCATTCCGGGCTAAAGTACCGGTATAAAAAAAAGAGGTGTTACCAAAAGATTTGACATGAGGAACATGGAGAGAAGAGGTGTTGGATCTTGTACCAATGCCATGAATATTAAGGGTAAGGGACTGAGAAAGATAAGAAGGGGCGTTTCCATTGACAATTTTATGTACTAAATTTATTTTAAGTTGTTTAAGTTTCACCGGCAACATCCTAACCAGGCAAAATTCATCAGCTCCAACATGGCTCCTTGACGGTGCATTCAAAAGGTATCTAATGATTTTGTTCTGAGAAATCTGTAACCGAGACCTATGTTTCTTGGTTAATCCAGAATACCATGATGCACTGGCATAGTCATAGTGACTTTGGATTAAGGCTGACACAAGCAGCTTTTTAGTTTCAAGGCTGACATTTTTAGTCTGTCTATACAGAAACTTTAGTTTAGCATTGGATTTCTTAACTATTTTATCCACAATGCATTCCCCATCCAGGGATTGGTCCAATTCGACCCCCAAATACTTAACACTGGATTGACATGTCAAAGTACTGCCAGCACATTGCACCTGAATGGAACTAATTTTGTTGAGTTTTCTCTTAGATCCGAAGAGAATTGACTCCGTTTTGCCAAGATGTAAGGAGAGCTTATTGTCAATCAGCCATTCCCTGATTGACTCTACTGTAACTCCCTTGATAATCTATGTTGAATTTCCTCCGGATTGCTGCCTGGTACAATTATTGCCGAGTCATCTGCATAAAGCAGAAGTTTGCATTTAACAGCTGAGGAAATGTCATTAACATAGATGAGGAAAAGTAAAGGGCCTAATATTGATTCTTGTGGCACTCCACAAGTAATTTTAGAAGCCCTTGACATTGTGCCACCTATTTCCACAACTTGTTGGCGCTCACTCAAGTAGGAATTAAACCAATTGATGGCAGATCTATGAAGACCGATTGCTTCTAATTTATGTAGAAGTATTTGATGGTTAACTGTATCAAAGGCTTTCTGCAGGTCAAGGAGCACCATACCTACATAATTGCCTTTGTCCTGTTCCAACTTGATAAAGTCTGTAAGATGTACCAAGCAGGTGTCAGTTGAATGTGATGTCTGAAAACCGGATTGAAACTCAAATAGGAGTTTGTGGTTGGAGAGATATAGATCTAATTGATTGTAGACTATCCTCTCAAATAATTTTGAGATGGTGCTCAGAATAGAGACTGGTCGGTAGTTGCCAGGTTCTAATTTGCTGTTCTTTTTATGGATAGGCGTCACCCTTGCTAATTTAAGATCATCCGGAATAATACCAGAAGTGAGGGACAAATTTACAATATGTGCAAGGGGAGACGCAATGAGCTTGGCACCATCTTTAAGAAACTTGGGGGATAATTGATCCAATCCAGTTGCCTTGCTCGAATTTAGATTGGACAAAATCCTGCATACTTCTTCCTCCGTGACCTCGGCTAAGTGGAAACTGTTACCCTGCAGATTAAAGGAACTGTAGAACTGATGGATATGACAGACCGAATCTCCCAGTACAAGGAGGAAGTTTATTCACAAGACTAGAAGATACAGTGGCAAAAAAAATATTGAACTTGTCTGACACCTTTTGTTTGTCAAAACAGATTTCATTGTCTACAACCCCGATTCCAAAAAAGTTGGGACAAAGTACAAATTATAAATAAAAATGGAATGCAATAATTTACAAATCTCAAAAACTGATATTGTATTCACAATAGAACATAGACAACATATCAAATGTCGAAAGTGAGACATTTTGAAATTTCATGCCAAATATTGGCTCATTTGAAATTTCATGACAGCAACACATCTCAAAAAAGTTGGGACAGGGGCAATAAGAGGCTGGAAAAGTTAAAGGTACAAAAAAGGAACAGCTGGAGGACCAAACTGCAACTCATTAGGTCAATTGGCAATAGGTCATTAACATGACTGGGTATAAAAAGAGCATCTTGGAGTGGCAGCGGCTCTCAGAAGTAAAGACGGGAAGAGGATCACCAATCCCCCTAATTCTGCGCCGACAAATAGTGGAGCAATATCAGAAAGGAGTTCGACAGTGTAAAATTGCAAAGAGTTTGAACATATCATCATCTACAGTGCATAATATCATCAAAAGATTCAGAGAATCTGGAAGAATCTCTGTGCGTAAGGGTCAAGGCCGGAAAACCATACTGGGTGCCCGTGATCTTCAGGCCCTTAGAAGGCACTGCATCACACACAGGCATGCTTCTGTATTGGAAATCACAAAATGGGCTCAGGAATATTTTCAGAGAACATTATCTGTGAACACAATTCACCGTGCCATCCGCCGTTGCCAGCTAAATCTCTATAGTTCAAAGAAGAAGCCGTATCTAAACATGATCCAGAAGCGCAGACGTCTTCTCTGGGCCAAGGCTCATTTAAAATGGACTGTGGCAAAGTGGAAAACTGTTCTGTGGTCAGACGAATCAAAATTTGAAGTTCTTTATGGAAATCAGGGACGCCGTGTCATTCGGACTAAAGAGGAGAAGGATGACCCAAGTTGTTATCAGCGCTCAGTTCAGAAGCCTGCATCTCTGATGGTATGGGGTTGCATTAGTGCGTGTGGCATGGGCAGCTTACACATTTGGAAAGACACCATCAATGCTGAAAGGTATATCCAGGTTCTAGAGCAACATATGCTCCCATCCAGACGACGTCTCTTTCAGGGAAGACCTTGCATTTTCCAACATGACAATGCCAAACCACATACTGCATCAATTACAGCATCATGGCTGCGTAGAAGAAGGGTCCGGGTACTGAACTGGCCAGCCTGCGGTCCAGATCTTTCACCCATAGAAAACATTTGGCGCGTCATAAAACGGAAGATACGACAAAAAAGACCTAAGACAGTTGAGCAACTAGAATCCTACATTAGACAAGAATGGGTTAACATTCCTATCCCTAAACTTGAGCAACTTGTCTCCTCAGTCCCCAGACGTTTACAGACTGTTGTAAAGAGAAAAGGGGATGTCTCACAGTGGGAAACATGGCCTTGTCCCAACTTTTTTGAGATGTGTTGTTGTCATGAAATTTAAAATCACCTAATTTTTCTCTTTAAATGATACATTTTCTCAGTTTGAACATTTGATATGTCATCTATGTTCCATTCTGAATAAAATATGGAATTTTGAAACTTCTACATCATTGTATTCCATTTTTATTTACAATTTGTACTTTGTCCCAACTTTTTTGGAATCGGGGTTGTATATTTAGACCAATATTACCAGGCTTAGTTTTACTTTGAGAAGTTGTACCAAGACCTTTAAGTATTTGCCACAGTTTCTTCGGTTGCTGTTTTTATTCGTTGATCTTATTATTGATGTACTCTGATTTAGCCACCTTTTTCTTTTGATGCACCTGGTTATGAAGATAAACATATTTATCATAAAAACTATGGTCTTTACTTGTCTTAAATTTACGGAAGGCAAGATTCCGTTCGCTGATGAGATGCATGATCTCACCAGTCATCCAGGGCGCAGTGTTAGGCTTGACACGTACATTTTTCAGCGGAGCAATAGCATCAACAATAAATAGGAATTTACATTTAAAGATGCACCAGGCATTACACACCGAGTCACAATCATAAACATCTTGCCAGTTAACTTCTTGAAGTTTATATTCTAAAACTTCTTTTGAATAGTTTTTATGTGATCTCACCTTAACACAGTTATGCCGGTTAACAGGTACCTTTCTGATTTTACGAGTACAATACACTAGCATGTGGTCACTCACACAAAAATTTAATTGTTTAATTGAAAAATTGTTTTCTATACCAGCAGCTCACAGGTTTATAGTAATGCCCTCATTTTAATGTTATCGTTTCTATGGTAACAGCTGTGAACAGTCACGCGGCATAAGATTAAAAACTGATGGAATTAAGTTTTCTGTGAGGAGACGTTTACTTATTGCTTTCAGTTTTATCATCATTATTATCTGGAAAGAAAGTATGATGTCTTTCTTTAAAAGTTCTGAGTGCAAAGTTGAATTCTGGGTGAAATGTTCTATTTCTGTTGCTGTTGGAATTTCGAGGACACCGTGTGTCCTATGTGTCCCTGTTGCTGAGATAAAAAGCATCCCACATCTTACAATTCCGAAAATTGCTGAAGCAAGTGAGTAACAATATCATGTTACTACTGTGGGGCGGAAAGAAAAGGAAAACAACTGAGTGCAACTGCAAGATAGAGCAAGGTTAGATGACGTCAGAGGTGGAAAAAGTACTGAAAAATTGTAATTAAGTAAAAATATCTTTACTTTGCTTAAAATTTACTCAAGTAAAAGTAAAAAAGTACTCAATTTAAAATGTACTTTGAGTAAAAGTTACTTAGTTACTTTCAATTATTTGATGTAAAAAAAGAAAGGACAAGTAATAAATCAAATTGTTTTTAATGAATTTTTAGTCCACATAATAACCTTTCAGGCAGTATAATGTATAAGCTTTGTTTGGACTACCCCATAAAACATTTTCAAGTACAAGTGGCATAACTTGTAAATTCTATCATCCATTTTTTTCTTTACTGACAAATGCCAGCTATTTTTATGCATACTTATATTTATATATATAAATATATGTATATATATATATATATGTGTGTGTGTGTGTGTGTGTGTGTGTGTGTGTGTGTATATATATATATATATATATATATATATATATATATATATATATATACAGAGTCTACCTGTAATGTGCAATTTTTCCGAGCCTCTCAATAAGGCAATTTTTCTACACTTTTTCACGGTAGATAATGCAAATAGCCCTCTGTATTTAATCCTTCGTTTGTCTAATTTATATTTCAGTTTTATTTGTTATCTGTTTGACATTTTCTTGCTACTGTAACACGTGAATTTCCCCAATGTGGGATGAATAAAGTGAATCTAATCTAATCTAATCTAATCTATACTAATCTAATCTAATCTAATCTAATCTAATCTAATCTATTAAAGCCACTAAAGCAGACTTACTAAATGACACATATGAAATGTAAACCAACCAAACTCAAAGTGTCCAGGGCTCTCACAATTTAAAGACAGCTAAGCGATTCCTTAGTAACACTGTGCTCTTCCTTATATAGAAAATATAATTGACAAATTAACTGCATAATGTTTACAACCTGTCGAGAGGTCATGTGCAAACTGTTTTGAGACCACCCCATAAAACATTTTTAAGCAAAGTGCCAAATTCTGAATTGTATGGTCCAACTCAAACACCACAATAAAAAAAGAAAAGAAAACCAAACTCAAACAAAGTATCCAAGACAGTCACTACGTTTACATGCACATAGAGAGAATCGAATTTCTGCCGTTGCTCGACTGAAATCGAAGTTCAAAATGCCATGTATACACCTTAATTCGGCTGAAATTGAACCGAACTTGATTTCTCGGAATCGAGCTACACGACCTAGTTTATGCGATTTCTGCCGAGCTACTTTGTGCATGTATACCCTATCGAGCTAGTTGTCGAGCTACTTCCGGAAGTGACGAGTGACGAGACCACAAGCGGGAAACACAACAGCCTCGGTCGGCATGACAACATTAGTAGCGAGCAGCAGAAGAGGTCAGGAGGAACAAACGAAGAAGAGAAAATGGCGATGTAGAGCTCTCTGAAGTGTGGGTGGAGCACAGAGGACGGCAGGACAAAGCTTCTGGTACTAATAGGCTTTTTATTGTCAGACTTTTCAGTTTAACAGCCTACTTTTATTCTTGAGAGAAAAACACACACACACACGCGCGCGCTGTGTTCTAGTCCCGGGATGAGCTTTCCCCTCTGCTCTCCCTCTGCCTCCTTAAATAGGGCGCGGTTACTGGGAAGACACACAAACACAGGTTAATTACCGTCAGGTGTAGTTATTCTGCCACTCACCTTCCCTGGCTCCGCCCTCCTGTCACAGACCGGCGCTTGACCACGCCCCCACTGCCACAGGCAAGCAGAAACGTGCACTTCTGGAGCAATGAGGAGACAGAGTTCATGCTCATTCAGCTTAAGGAGTTGAATATATTAAAATTCATGGACAGGAGAAAAACGCGCAATGGAGAACACGGAACTGATAACTTTGTTTACACTCTTGAATAGTTCTTCTTCATGACGACAACCGGAAGCGTACCAACACGATGGGGCGTGTAGCGCCACCTGTGGCTCGGGTGCACAATGCACCTCACACAATAGCCCGATTTCATTGTGTGCATGTAGGATTGGATTTCTCTGGCACCCTGCTGGGACCTTCAGCTCGATTACCGACAGCAGCTCGATTTGGATGTGCATGTAAACGTAGTCACTGAAAATGTTTTGATGGCCTATCAGTGACCTCCCAAAGCTCTAGTCTAGGCTACAGCTAACAACCCAGGAGCGAGTCTATACATGAATTAGGATTTTTTCATAAGAGACCAATTGCAACTAAAACCATGCACTCGTATTATTTCTGACTGTCGTTCTGATGAAACAAAATTTGTAAGTGTGAGGTGATTCATTTCATTTAGGCTACTTCACTTGAAACGTTAGTGATCAGTATGGATGCTAGGCGGCCAAAAGAATTGATAATGAAGACACATTTTACTCAACAGTGGAAGGTTTTAACCAAACAATAAATATAACGTTTGGGATACACAAGTAAATGCACATATCTACTTATCACCACATGCTTCCGCAGATTTGATGTGGAAGTTTTGTAGACTGATAGCTCTGTACGGCGGGACAGGCACATTTTGCATTGCATTATTATGTTATTGCCTCGTTTGCGTTTGAATGCAAAGTACTGGCTGAGATACGGCCAAGGATTTCCCTCGCTGTCCGGCGCATCTGTTCCACAGGAATTCTCTTCTTGGCAATCCTCAACCTCCTCCATGACCTCCTCTATCTCTTTCTCGGCTACCTCGGCACCAGCCATCATCCAATGATACGTGTAGACTAATGGCCCTTTTCCACTACCCTTTTTCAGCTCACTTCAGCTCGCTTCAGCTCACTTCAGCCCGACACGGCTCGCGTTTCGACTACCAAAAAACAGCACGACTCAGCTCGCTTCAGCCCTGCTTAGCCCCTAAAACTCGCACCGTTTTGGAGTGAGGCTGAAGCGAGCCAAACCGTGCCGAGTGAGGCTGGGGGCGTGAGCAGACACTCCCCTGTGCACTGATTGGTGAGGAGGAGTGTCCTCACATGCCCACACACGCCCTGCGAGCACGCTGGGATCTGTAAACACCGGAAACCCGGAAGGAGAAGAATTACGAGAATTATGAAGCCTTATGCGCCTCGCCTCATCTATATGCTCTTGCCAGTATCTGTTGGTGTTGTCGGTGACAACAAGCCACAGCACCAAGACCAGCAACACTAACGACTCCATGTCCTCCATGTTTATTGTTTACTATTCGGGTCATGAGACTACCGCTTAAAAGCTCACTGATGTCACTGTTTGCGCTGCTTAACGACATCACGTGACGTCCACCCACTTTCGCTAACTCCACCCAATGTGTCCACCCACTTCCAGCCAGCACGGTTCAGCGCGGTTGTAGTCGAAATGCAACTCCAACAGCCCCACTCAGCCCGACTCAGCACGGCACGGCTCAGCCCGACTCAGCCGCGTTTGTAGTGGAAAAGCGGCATAATATGGATATTCCGTGCACGCGCCTGCGCCAGTTTCCTTTCGGTTCAGGCCAATTGTTTTTTTTCCCCCTGCATTTAATTTTTTTACTCAGTAACGGGCGGTTTTTGGATGTAGCGGAGTAAAATACTTGGTTCAAAATGTACTTGAGTAAAAGTAAAATTACCCATTTCAAAAACTACTTAAAAAATTACAAATTACACAATAAATCTACTTAATTACAGTAATGTGAGTAAATGTAATTTGTTACTTTCCACCTCTGGATGACGTGTTATTTTTCTGGACAGATAACTAAATCAAGCCTTTTAGGATTAAACAGTATTGAGTATGGAGTTGTAGTAACCTTTCACATGATGTCATTGTAACTGCGGATTTGTTTATCCGGCCAAGCTTTGTGTTTAACAACAACCAGTAAAAGTGTATGTGAGGGATTGTAAGTCCAATTCAGTGAACATCTCCAGATAAACTTGTAGAATTTCCATCTAAAAGAACAATGCCTGAGACCTGTAGTGGTTTTGGATGGAATAACAGATGTGGAGATGAGCCTGGTTTAACATTTCACCGCTTCCCGGTGAACCCAGAAAGATGAGAAAAATGTTGAGCTGCAGTTAAGCAGGAAGACTGGATGATAAAAACATTCCTGTGTGTGTGTGTGAGAACATTTTATATCAGGTGAGTGTGAAAGCTCTGTGTGACGTTAAACTGTAGATCTGGATGTGGGCTTTGGACACAGTATATTTTATTAGACCCAATGCTTGGCTCAACTAGCAGCACGTTTGTTATGTGCTGATAATGTAGATTGGGCTATCCACCATAAAATATGTTAGCTTTCAGCCCTGGCTTGTTTATTATTGTCCTACAGTTGCATGGGCGCCACCGGGGGGGGAAAGGTTAGAACAATTCTAGGGGCCCAGCACTGCCATGGGGCCCTTTAAGGGGCTGATAATATGCTTTTAATGATTTTAATGAGACTTTTGAAATAATAACAGTGCAATATTCCATCTGGTAAAATGAGCTAATTGAACAAGGTTGTCTATTTCTTGAGTTCTTCAACATATTGTCATTTAACCCTCCCCCTTTTGCGAAATGGTACGGTCCAGTTCTGGTAGAAGCGTGATGTGTTAAATCTGTGTGCTGATCAGTGCGACGCTACTTGCTGCTGTGTCGCGGTGCAGCAGCAGCCAGCCAGCAGTGGAGTGCGTACAGTCTATGATCGCTAAATATGAAGAGTGGCTGTCAAAAACGTAAAGAAAGGCAGCTGAAAGCTGAGAGGGACCGGAGAGGCAGGCAACTGGTCACTCAGTTTTTCCCAAAGAAAGGTAGCTATTGCTCAAGTGTGTTCAAAATATTAGCGAATGGTAAATGAACAGTATGAACATGGTTGGATTAGCCTATCAAGAGAACACTTTTACAGTGTGTACAGTGACATTTTTTCCATTTTAATAACTGAACTGACTTGTGTGATAAACAAGATGAAATATTCCGTTATGCTGGTGCTAATAACTAGTGCTAATAACCAGTTTCATAACTAATGGGGTGCCCTAAATATGCACAGATTCAGCCTCAGGGGGACCTCTGCCCTACCAAACCACTGAACCCCCCTTTGGAGAAGGAGGTAAGCAGCAATACATCCCATAAATGCTTTAGGATTGAAGTTTTTAATGAGCGAGCGCCATATACAGTTTGCAAAGTAGGGGGGCCCAAAATTCTAATCTTTCATGGGGCCCAAAATTTCTGGCGGTGCCCCTGTACAGTTGTGGTCAGAAGTTTACATACACTCATCATGGACATGAATGTCATGGTAATTTTGGACTGTTAATGATTTCTTCGAACTGTTCTTTTTCCAGGGTGGAATGATTGTACAGCATACATCTTTAGTGACTTCAAAAAACAAGAATTGAGTGCACAAATTTGAATTTATTTTGGATTTTCTCTAATCCACACAGGGTCAAAATTATACATACAGGCTCAAATATATAGATACATTCACTTAAATCTGTTAATAAGTGCTGCTGAAGGTTCTACAATGTCTTTTAACTTGACAAGGCCAAGGCCTATTATCTTCTCGTTAGTGATCATGATTGACTACAGCTAGTAGTTTTTCTTTGCCAGCATAAAAAGGATTTGTTTGACAGCACTAATTGGATTGACCAATACTGAGAACCATGGGAAAGTCCAAGGAACTCAGTGAAGATCTAAGAAGGAGAATTGTAGATTTACACAAGTTGGGAAGGTCTCTTGGAGCCATTTCTAAACATCTGCAGATTCCAAGATCATCAGTTCAAACAATTGTACATAAGTACAAGTTATTCGGATGTGTCACCGCTTTGGCAAGGTCTGGGAGAAGACCCAAACTGTCACCCTCAGATGAGAGGAAATTGGTTAGGATGTTCAGGAACAACCCAGGAACCCCCAAGGTTCAAGCCTGCCATGAACTGGAAACTGCTGGAACACCAGCATCACTGTCCACAATGAAGTGAGTTTTACATTGCCATGGACTGAGAGGGTGCCGACCAAGAAAGAAGTCCCTGCTCCAAAATTGACACCTTCAAGCTCAACTGAAATTTGCAGCTGCCCACATGGACAGGCCAAATGGCTTCTGGAGAAAAGTTTTATGGTCAGACGAGACAAAGATTGAGCTATTTGGCCACAATGACAAGAGGTATGTTTGGAGGAGTAAAATTGAGGCTTTCAAACCAAAGAACACTGTACCAACTGTCAAGCATGGTGGTGGTCACATCATGCTCTGGGGCTGTTTTGCTGCCAGTGGTTCTGGTGCATTGCACAAAGTGGATGGAATAATGAAGAAGGAGGGCTACCTCCAAATTCTTCAACTTCACCTCAAATCAACAGCTAGACAGTTGAAACCTGGACACAGTTGGGTGTTCTAACAGGACAATGATCCCAAACACACATCAAAACTGGTTTTGGAATGGATAAAGCAGGCTAAAATTAAGCTTCTGGAATGGCATTCCCAAAGCCCTGACCGCAACCCTATTGAAAATTTGTGGACTACTCTTAAAAGCCAGGTCCGTGTCAGGAAACCAACCAATTTAAATTAACTGTACCAGTTCTGCCAAGAAGAGTGGTCAAATGTCCAGCCAGAATTGTGCCAGAAGCTTGTTGATGGCTACCAAAAGCATCTGGTTGAGGTGCCATTTGCTAAGGGACATTTAACCAAATGTTAGTGGGGGTGTATGTATATATTTGCGCCTGTATGTATAATTTTGACCCTGTGTGGATTAGAGAAAATCCAAAATAAATTCAAACTTGTGCACTCAATTCTTGGTTTTGAAGTCATTAAAGATGTATTCTGTACAATCATTCTACCCTGGAAAAAGAACAGTTCAAGGAAATTATTAACAGCCCAAAATTACCATGACATTCATGTCCATGATGAGTGTATGTAAACTTCTGACCACAACTGTAAGTTAACGTTTGAGCTTACCTTTGTCATAATAAGGTATTTTTCTTTATTGAATTTCCCATAACATTCCAGCACGAAACCTGCCTCGGAATATCAGTAGGCATCTGTACTTTTGTCTGCCTTTAGGATCTCTGGTGTATTTAGAAGTCCATTCATCTATCCCATCCATCCATTATCTGTAGCCGCTTTATCCTGTTCTACAGGGTTGCAGACAAGCTGGAGCCTATCCCAGCTGACTACGGGCGAAAGGCGGGGTACACCCAGGACAAGTCACCAGATCATCACAGGGCTGACACATAGACACAGACAACCATTCACACTCACATTCACACCTACGCTCAATTTAGAGTCACCAGTTAACCTAACCTGCATGTCTTTGGACTGTGGGGGAAACCGGAGCACCCGGAGGAAACCCACGCGGACACGGGGAGAACATGCAAACTCCACACAGAAAGGCCCTCACCGGCCACGGGGCTCGAACCCAGAACTTTCTTGTCCTAAATATTAAATAGTTCAGGATGTCGTAGTGTCCCAAATCCAGTAGCTGGTTTGCCAAATACTTTTCAAGTGGAATAAGTAACTTCGTGTGTATATATACCTCACCTGCATTTAACCCATCTGAATGCGCACAGAGCGAGAGAGAGCACGAGAGCAGTGGGCAGAATAAATAATAAATACATTCATGGGTAAATTATACGGCTCTGTGATGCCTGCATGTTTCAGCTTTGGGATGTAACACAATCTGCTGGTATAAAATAAATTTTTAATCAGCACGATGTTTTCCACGTGTCGCCATCTTGGCGTGACTCAGTTCCATAGTTATGCTAATTAGTTAAAGCTCCTTGTGATAAAAAAAAGCTCCTTGCGTTCGTCTGTTTCCGTAAGGCTGTACTGTTTACCTCAAGAGGGAAGAAAACAGTCCCAAAATGCAGAAAAGTGACCCTCAGCACATCAAAATGATCACATCTTGTCCGGAGGCCTGCTCAATCACCGACCCCCACCCTCATCCAGCCCACAGTGGAAGCACCACAGGCGGAACATGCAGAAGCAGAAGAGAGGCAAGCGCAGAGGTATCCGAGCTAGGCTAGCGGCTAGCCCTCACCAGCCGGCTATCCCTACCATCACTCTGGCCAATGTACGCTCGCTGGAGAACAAGCTGGATTATGTCCGCCTGCTCCACTCATCTTTTAAGTCTGTGAGTGAGTGCTGTGTCCTTGTGTTTGTGGAAACATGGCTTAATGACAGCGTCCCGGACTGTGCCATTCAGCTAGCCCGGCTAACATGCTACCGGTCAGACAGAGCGCTAGTCGAGGGGGGGGGAAGACTCACGGCGGAGGACTCTGTGTTTACATCAGTGATGCCTGGTGCCGTGATGCTGTTGTGGTCTGCAAACACTGCTCACCACTTGTGGAGTTTATGATTATTAAGTGCCGGCCATTCTACCTGCCAAGGGAATTTACAGCCATATTGCTGGTAGCATTATACATCCCTCCCGGCTCCAATAACAACAGGAGTGAAGCACTGAATGAATTCTATCAGCACATCAGTGAGCAGCAGACAGCCCACCCAGATGCTTTCCTCATCCTGGCTGGGGATTTCAATCATGCAAACCCCAAGAGCGTGTTTCCAAAACTCTATGGACATATCAACTTTCCCACACGTGGAAACAATACTCTGGACAATGTTTACACCATGCATAAAGACGCCTACAAAGCCCTACTCCTCCCCCACCTTGGGGCCTCAGATCACTCCACTGTTATGCTAATGCCAGCATACAGGCTGCTGGTTAAAGTCACCAAACCAGCTACAAAGCAGGTACGTGTGTGGCCAGAGGGGTCCTCAGAGGCACTCCAGGACTGTTTTTCCACCATTGACTGGAGCATGTTCAGACAGGCGGCCACCTACAGCAACATCACAGATCTCCAGGAATACACGGAGACCGTCACTGCCTACATGAGGAAGTGCATGGATGACGTTACGATCACCAGAACCATCTCCATTCGGGCCAATCCAAAGCCATGGCTGACAGGGGAAGTCTATAGGCTCCTGTGGGCTCAGAACGCCACCTTCAGAGCTGGGGATGAGGTGGGCCTGAGGACAGCTAGGGCCAATCTGTCACGAGGCATCAGGGTGGCCAAGAGACAGTATTCCAGGCACATTGCTGACCATTTCAACGACAGCAGAGACACCAGGAACCTGTCGTGGGGGATTCAGACCATCACAGACGACAAGCCCTCGCTGCAGACCTGTGACAACTCCATGTCTCTGCTGAATCAGTTGAACGACTTCTTTGCTTGCTTTGAGGCAGACAACAGCACCACGGCACAGAAGACCCCACCACCTCCTGGCGACCAGGTGTTGACGCTGTCCCCAGACAGCATGAGGAGAGCTCTCAGGACGACAAATGCACGAAAAGCCCCAGGTCCTGATAACATTCCTGGTCGTGTCCTGAGAGACTGTGCTGAGGAGCTCACAGATGTCTTTACAGACATCTTCAACATCTCGTTGAGCCAGGCTGTTGTCCCCACATGCCTCAAAACCACCACCATCATCCCGGTCCCGAAGAAGCCGTCTCCCTCCTGCTTCAATGACTACCGCCTTGTCACACTCACTCCCATCCTCATGAAGTGCTTCGAGCGGCTAGTCATGCGGCATATCAAGTCTGCCCTCCCCCCTGCCCTAGACCCTTTCCAGTTTGCATATCAGTCCAACTGTTCGACCGATGACGCCATCTCCACTGCCCTCCACTCAGCCCTCACCCACCTGGAGACAAAAGACTTGTATGTCAGAATGCTGTTCATAGACTTTAGCTCAGCATTCAACACAATCATTCCTCAGCAGCTCATTCATAAACTGGACCAGCTGGGACTCAACACCTCCCTGTGCAACTGGCTGCTGGACTTCCTGACAGGGAGACCATAGACTGTACGGGTCAGCAGCAACTCCTCCAGCACCATCACACTGAACACGGGGGCCCCCCAAGGATGTGTGCTAAGCCCCCTCCTCTTCACTCTGCTGACCCATGACTGCACACCAAAATCCAGCTCAAATCACTTCATTAAGTTTGCAGATGACACGACTGTGGTGGATCTCATCAACAATGGCAATGAGACAATCTACAGGAGTGAGGTGAGCCGCTTGGCCATGTGGTGCAAGGACAACAATCTCTGTCTGAACGTGGAGAAGACAAAGGAGATTGTTGTGGACTTCAGGAGAGAGCACACCCAGCATGCTCCACTATCTATCGACGGTGCTGCAGTGGAGAGGGTGAGCAGCACCAAGTTTCTGGGTGTGCACATCTCTGAAGACCTGTCCTGGAGCAACAACACTGCATCACTGGCCAAAAAAGCCCAACAGCATCTGTACTTCCTCTGCAAACTGAGGAGAGCAAGAGTCCCGGCCCCCATCATGCACACTTTCTACAGAGGCACCATCGAGAACATCCTGACCAGCTGCATCACCGTGTGGTACGGCACCTGCACCATGTCCTGCTGCAAGTCTCTGCAGCGCATGGTGAGAGCAGCTGAGAGGATCATTGGTGTCTCTCTCCCTTCTCTAATGGATATTTATAACTCCCGCCTCACCCGTAAAGCCATCAGGATTGCAGGTGACTCCACCCACCCATCTCACAGACTCTTCAGCCTGCTGCCGTCTGGGAGGAGACTGCGGAGTCTCCAGGCCAAAACCAGCAGGCTCAAGAACAGTTTCTTTCACCAGGCGGTCAGGAGGCTCAACTCCCTCCCCCCTCCACCCCCTGCCACAGATTCTGCTCACACACACCCCTGCCCCCCCATACATACATACATACATACATACATACATACATACATACATCTCATCGTTCATTAACACACTGAACTCAGGGACCGCACATCTCACTTTACCTCGCTCATTTGCACTATTCCGCACTACCTCACCTTAACAGCTGCTAGTTTGTTTATACTGCTTATTTCATGTTTACCTGCTTTACCTCAAGTGCCCTTGACTGTTTGTTTATTTGCACCAATTTACGTGTGTGTGTGTGTGTGTGTGTGTGTGTGTATATGAGTGTTTAGTCTTTGTCTAGTTCTTATCTAGTGTTTATACTGTTTATTTATAGTTTATATTGTTTGTCTGAGTGTTTAGTCTATGTCTAGCTCCTATCTAGAGTGTTTATACTGTTAATATTGTTTGTTTGTTTGTTTTCAATGATTCTATTTTTATTTGTATTTATTGCATTGCCTGTTTGCACCGTGGGTCAGAGAGGACTGAAATTTTATCTGTGCTGTATGTCGAGCATATATAGCATATTTGACAATAAAGTTGACTTGACTTGACTTCTTGCAAGACGTATGAAAATGTCATGCACAATAAAAAAAAATTAAATTTCAGTTGAATTTGCAATCAGCACCTTTAACAGAAATTTCCAAAAATACCCACAGCTGTCAAATTACAGTGTTAGAATAAAATGTACCACTTTTATCTCTTAAGAAGAAGAAACCTTTATTTGTCACATGCACACTTCAAGCACAGTGAAATTCATCCTCTGCATTTAACCCATCTGAAGCAGTGAACACACACACACACACACACACACACACTCAGAGCAGTGGGCAGCCACACCAGAGCGCCCGGGCAGCAGTCAGGGGTTCGGTACCTCGCTCAAGGGCACCTCAGCCCAAGGCCACCCCACGTCAACCTAACTGCATGTCTTTGGACTGTGGGGGAAACTGGAGCACCCAGAGGAAACCCACACGGACATGGGGAGAACACGCAAACTCCACACAGAAAGGCCCTCACCGGCCGCTGGGCTCAAACCCTGAACCTTCTTGCTGTGAGGCGACAGCGCTAACCACTACACCACCGTGCCGCCCCAAGCAATCATATTTTATCATCAGAGATCTATTGGAGTCTGAAAAAAATATGGGTTTACTAGATTATTTATAGTTAAAAGCAAGCACCCTAAGTGTGCGATTACAGACTGGATCTGGTCCACCAGAGACCAGTTTCTCTGAAACCAAAATCAAGTTTACTGCCAAGTACATTCTCACATACAAGGAATTTTGTTTGGTGAATGACAATTAAGATTTAAAAAAAGTAAAGATACAAAAGTAGAAATGTAAATAGAATTTAAAAACTAGATAGAGATGGTGACTAAGTTCACAGTGATTTGCACTAGCTCTTACAAACCAGGACGTCTGGTCACTGTACCCTGTAGATCCGGAACAATAAGCGAGAGAGGGAATGACGCTTTGTGAGAGGTTTTTATGGATCATTCTGGTTCAGTGATCCGGATCAGCACCAAAAGTCACAGCAACGTAATTCAACCCAGAGGTATTCTTCATGTGAAATTTGGTGATTGGTTGAAAACTGAGGGAGAAATAGTGTCCTAAAAACACTGGGAGAATAAAATAATAATAATAAAGTAGAAAGATCCTGATTGAGAGTAACATTTTGTACCAGTGCTGCTAGTGCAAATTAATGAAGAAATCTAAAATATACAGTTAGAGAAGAAATAAACATATTTATAGCATCTGGGTGTAAACAGCAGTCCAAAGGGGAAGTACATTAATGTGCTGCAGGTCTCTGACCTTATTGATGAGACAGCTGCAGTGGGGAAAAAGCTGACCTCGTGGCGTGAGATTTTGGTTCTAATGGGCCGCAACCTCCTACCAGAGGAAAGGGTCTCAAAAAGTTTGTGTCTGGGGTGAGAGGGGTCGGCCACAATCCTTTCTGCTCTCCTCAGGGTCCTGGACATGTAAAGGTCCTGAAGAGACAGAAGGCCACAGTTGATCATCCTCTCAGCAGAGTGAATGATGTGCTGCAGTCTGCTCTCGTCCCTGGCAGTGGCAGCAGCGTACCAGATGGTGATGGAGGAGGTGAGGATTGACTCGATGATGGTAAAAGTGCACCATCATTATCTTTGGCAGATCAAATTTCTTCAACTGCAGCAGGAAGTACATCCTCTGCTGTGCTTTCTTGGTGAGAGAGCAGGCATTCGTCTCCCACTTAAGGTCCTGGGTGATTAGAGTGCCCAGGAAGTGGAAAAACTCCACAGAGGTTACTGGGGAGTCAAACAGGGTGATGGGGGAAGGAGAGTGTGGCAGAGCTCCTCCTGAAGTCTACAATCATCTCCGCTGTCTTTAGAGCATTGAGCTCAAAGTTGTTCTGCCTGCACCAGGACACCAGATGGTCAATCTCCCACCTGTAGACAGACTCCTCCTCATCAGAAATGAGTCCAATGAGGGTGGTGTCATCTGGGAACTTTAGGAGCTTGACAGACTGATGACTGAATGTGCAGCTTTTGATGTACAGGGAGAAGAGTAGAGGAAAAAGGATGCAGCCTTGGGGGGGGGGGGGGGGGGGGGATCCGGTGCTGATGGTTCAGGAGTCAGAGACGTGTTTTCCCAGCTTCACGTGCTGCTTCCTGTCAGTCAGGAAGTCAGTGATCCACCTTCAGGTGGAGTTAAGCACACTCAGCTTGGAGAGCTTGTCCTGCAGAAGAGCCAGGATAATCGTGTTGAAGCCGAAACTGAAATTCACAAATAGGATCCTAGCATAGGTTCCTGGGGAGTCCAGGTGCTGGAGGATGAAGTGAAGAGCTGTGTTGACAGCATCATTGGCAGACCTGTTGGGTCTGTAGGCGAACTGCATGGGGTTCAGGAGCGGGTCAGTGATTGCTTTAAGATGAGAAAGCACAAGACACTCAAATGATTTCATAACCACAGAAGTCAGGGTGATGGGTCTGTAGTTGTTCAGTCCTGTGATCCTTGGGTTTTTGGGGATGGTGGAGGCCTTGAAGCAGGCTGGCACATGGCATGTCTCCAGTGAGGTGTTGAAGATGTCTGTGAACACCAGAGAAAGCTGATCACCACAGTGCTTCAGGGTGGATGGCGAGACAGAGTTTGGACCTGCTACATTGTAGGGTTCTGCTTCTTGAAGAGCCTGTTCAAGCCAATCAAGCCCAAAAATTAAACTCCATTTGCCTATCATGGCAAGCGTCCTGATGTGTGTACCCCCCCCCCCCCCCCCCCGTGTTAAAGGCAGATTGATCATAAGTGTGTGTGTGTGCGTGTGTGTGTGTGAGAGAGAGAAAGCGAGAGAAAGAGAGAGAATAATCATTGTGTCATGTTTCCAGGATGATTCTTGGTGCCTTCACTGATCCCTCCATCGATGTGAGTGATCCAATCAGCGATCGCTTCTATAAAGAGGTCTGGATGACGACAGCAGGCCGAAATGCCACAATCTACGAGAAGGTGTGTGGTATTTCTCACTTTAGTGTTTCTCTCTCTCTCTCTCTCTCTCTCTCTCTCTCTCTCTCTCTCTCACAAAGTGTAATTTTAGTCATTTAGAGTCTTTTGTTAATAATTTTTCCAGCACACCTGAGGGAAATGTTCATGTTCCAGATGCTTCTGTTTCATTTACACTTGTACGGTGTCTTTGCCGTGTCTGTATAACAGTCACATGCTAACTTCCTAAAATTTCTTAACTAGTCCATGTTTTGTAGTTGTCATCATTAAGTAGAGAAGAGAATGTGTGAATGAAGAGAAATCTCAAGGATTTAACTCATCAAAATAAGTAGCAATCAGATCAGCATGTTCCAGTTTCAAGAACAAGTAGCCAACATACACTCACCGGCCACTTTGTTAGACTGTTTTCTGCTGTTCTGTAATCAGCCGATCCCTCGACAGCAGCACGATGCATCAAATCCCACAGATACAAATCAAGAGCTTCAGTTAATGTTCACAATGTTCAAACATCAGAATGGGAAACATTGTGATCTCAAAGTGTGACTTTCTCTCACTGTGGTCTGGGTGTTGGTTTGAGCCAGATGGACTGGTTTGAGTATTTCAGAAGCTGCTGATCTCCTGGGGTTTTCACACACAACAGTCTCTAGAGTTTAAACACAATGGTGCAGAAAACAAAAAACACTGAGTGAGTGAGCGACAGTTCTGTGGGTGGAAACAAACGCCTTGTTGATAAGAGAGGGTCAGAGGGAAATGGACAGATTGGTTTGAGCTTTTTTTGCCAGGAAGGATATAGTAACTCATATCATCACTCTTTACAACCATGGTGAGCAGAAAAAAACATCTCAGCAATAGAAAAGCAACAGCAGAAGAACACGTTGGGTTCCACTCCTGCAGCAGCCAAGAACAGGGATCACAGAGCCAATAAGTTCCTATTAAAGTGGCCAGGGAGTGTATAGAGTGCATTTCTGTGTATAGTAAACACAATGGCTGCATCCAAATGCTCATACTTGTACTAAAAAGCAGTATGTAGGGTGTCGGAATTCTCAGTAATAGTACTTAGAATAGTATTAGTAGTTGTCAAATGGTACCCAGATGATCTACTACTTCTGTAGTATTCAAACGTACCACATGACACTATCCCATAATTCAGCTGGAGCCTCCAGATAACCAAAGATGAAGAATTCCCCTGGAGGAAATGGAAAGAAAATGGCAGACCAATGTGAAGCTGGTTGTTACAGCAGTGTACAAATATATCAGGAAATCTCATCTCATTATCTCTAGCCGCTTTATCCTGTTCTATAGGGTCGCAGGCGAGCTGGAGCCTATCCCAGCTGACTACGGGCGAAAGGCGGGGTACACCCTGGACAAGTCGCCAGGTCATCACAGGGCTGACACATAGACACAGACAACCATTCACACTCACATTCACACCTACGCTCAATTTAGAGTCACCAGTTAACCTAACCTGCATGTCTTTGGACTGTGGGGGAAACCGGAGCACCCGGAGGAAACCCACGCGGACACGGGGAGAACATGCAAACTCCACACAGAAAGGCCCTCGCCGGCCATGGGGCTCGAACCCAGGACCTTCTTGCTGTGAGGCGACAGTGCTAACCACTACACCACCGTGCCGCCTATCAGGACATTATTTTACAATTATTTTTTAAAAACCTGACAGTTACGTGTCTTTTATTAATTTTTGTGCTGCTACTGCTGATGTCCAGAAAAAAAAACCTGGAATGAAATGTAAAGACCATCACTATTTAAAATTTTTTTTTTTATTATTATTATTTTTTTTACATGGTAAGTTTAGTTATTAGCAGCTACCATCATCATCATCATCATCATCATCATCATCATCATCAGTTTTCCTTTTGGGCTCATTGTTGGCCTTGGGGCACTCCTGGTGGGGATAATCAAGCGTCCACCAGTCGCATGAGTTCAGTTTTGTCCATCATAGCTCTCCTCACTTGGGACACATCAATACCAAGAATTTTTTTCCGAGTTGGTCCAGACGCTCTTGGGGGTCCTGATATCAAACAGCACTTTCTTCTGTAGTGCACTGTTTTCCATCCTGCAAACATGGCCAAGGTATTTCAAGTTTTGCCAATAACAAAAGTTCCGGATTGGGCTCGTGTTTGTTAGTTTCCGTAGGGTCTCATTCGATATTTTGTATCTCCAGTCCGGCTCTCCTTCTACAGTCTGTTCCTTGCTGTTAGGTGCATTTACACGTTCGTACCCTCCCTTAATCATTTCCCTCAAAAAAACATGCCATATGACCTCGATGGTATTAAGTTCTTTCTCAGTTAATGACCACATGCTTTAACTAGTTTCATTAGTTTGTGGCATTTGCTAAATATCAGCTTAAAAATTAGCTATTATTCTTTGCAAATGTATCTCCTTACTGCTCATAATCAGCCTTTCATTTTATTTTGTGTGTGTATGTGTGTTTTGCAGGTGTTCCGTTGTCAAGTCAAGTTTATTTGTATCGCGCTTTTAACAATAAACATTGTCGCAAAGCAGCTTTACAGAATTTGAACGACTTAAAACATGAGCTAATTTTATCCCTAATCTATCCCCAATGATGAAGCCTGCGGCGACAGTGGCAAGGAAAAACTCCCTCAGACGACATGAGGAAGAAACCTCGAGAGGAACCAGACTCAAAAGGGAACCCATCCTCATTTGGGCAACAACAGACAGCATGACTATAACATTAACAGTTTTAACATGAAGTCAGTTTCGTTGATGATGTAACTCTTCATTGATGGAAATTTGAGTGCAAAACTGTTCATGACAACTGCAGTCCTAAAGTTAGCAAGTCAGCTGTAGTCCTCAGCCATAAAAGCATTACTGTAAGAGTCCAGAGCGTCCTCCAGGTGTGACTTTCAACTGTCCTCATGGGGCTGTCCTCCACAGGAGCGATGCAATAAGACTCCAACCAGACACAGGGCACCAGGATGGATCAAGCAGGTCCGAGGAGCAGAAGAGGTTCAGCATCTCAATCCCAGGACCGACATGTAACCCAGAGGGACAGATTGGGGGGGGGGGGGGGAGAGAAAACACAGGTTGTTAGGGATGCCCTAAAAATGACACAAATATTAAATCTGTGTGGTAGGCTCGCAGAGACGAGAGTCTTGACATCAGGCATAATACACAATAATGGCATGTTAATATGGTTAAAAAATATCATGACCTGCTCTGGCTGGATGCTTGATTGGGTGATGGGAGCACACTCCTCAGCAATGATGGGATGCAGATGGGACCCTTAGGGCTGGCCAAGACAATTCAGTTACATTTCACTGGGTCTGGGACATGCGACAGAATGTCTGATGGCCGATTCCCTGCAGGCTACGATAGCCAGTCAAGGTCTCCACCCTCTCCACCAAAAGATTTCCTGTTGACTCCATGTAACTCAGAGGGACAGATTTGGGGGGAGGGGGGAGAGAGAGACAGGGAAAGAAAACACAGGTTGTTAGGTATGCCCAATGTCACCTGAATAAGTAGGAACAGTATACATATTGCACTGAGTACAAGCAGGGACTCCGGCAACTAACTCTGACAGCATAACTAAAAGGGGAGAGCCAGAAGGTAACACAGGCATGAGGGGCCCCAGGACATAAAGCAGCAGCCACTACACTGTCAACAAACTCGAGTGAGCAAGCGAGTGGGGACTGACAGCATCCATACATCCCAGTTTACCAAAACACTCTGTCTGAGGACCCTCCAGATCTACACCTTTACCTCATAAACACCATTAACACAAGGCTTGACTAAACAGATATGTTTTCAGCTGAGACTTAAACACTGAGACTGTGTCTGATTCCCGAACACTACTTGGAAGGCTGTTCCATAACTGTGGGGCTTTGTAAGAAAAGGCTCTGCCCCCTGATGTAGCCTTCACTATACGAGGTACCAGCAGATAGTCTGCACCTTTTGATCTAAGTAGGCGTGGCGGGTCATAGAGGACCAGAAGTTTGCTGTGGTACTGTAGTGCGAGACCATTTAGTGCTTTAAAGGTCAATAGTAGTATTTTATAATCAATACAAAATTTGATTGGGAGCCAATGCAGTGTGGATAAGACAGGGGTGATGGGGTCATATTTTCTAGTTCTAGTAAGGACTCTTGCTGCTGCATTTTGAACTAACTGGAGCTTGTTTATGCACTTATTGGAACATCCAGACAGTAAGGCATTACAATAATCCAACCTGGAGGTAACGAAAGCATGAACTAGTTTTTCCGTGTCATGTAGTGACATTAAATTTCTTATCTTAGCAATATTTCTGAGATGAAAGAAAGCTATCTGGGTAATGTTATCAATGTGAGTTTCGAATGAAAGACTGGAGTCAATAATCACTCCGAGGTCTTTTACTGCTGCACGTGAAGAAACAGAAAGGCCATCCAGAGTCACTGTGTAATCAGAAAACTTACTTCTAGCTGCATGTGGTCCGAGTACAAGTACTTCAGTCTTGTCAGAGTTAAGCCGAAGAAAATTAATAAGCATCCAATGTCTAATGTCCTTAACACATTCCTCAATTCTATTAAGCTGGTGTCTCTCATCAGGTTTTGCAGAAACATACAACTGTGTGTCATCAGCATAACAGTGGAAACTAATACAATGTTTACGAATAATATCACCCAGAGGTAACATATATAGAGAAAAAAGCAGTGGACCCAAGACAGAACCTTGTGGAACACCAAACTTTACCTCAGTACGTCTAGAAATATCACCATTTATATCAATGTACTGATAGCGATCAGTTAAATAAGAGCTGAGCCAGGAGAGGGCCGTTCCCTTAACTCCCACAACATTTTCTAGTCTATCCAGAAGAATGAAATGATCAATGGTATCAAATGCTGCACTAAGGTCAAGCAACACAAGCAGCGAGACACAGCCCTGATCAGACGACAACAGTAGGTCATTTACTACTTTAACCAGTGCTGTCTCTGTGCTATGATGAGGTCTAAATCCTGACTGATACATTTCATGGATGTTATTCCTATGTAAATATGAGCATAACTGCTGTGCCACAGCTTTTTCAAGGATCTTGGAGATAAAGGGGAGGTTTGATATTGGCCTATAATTGGACAGCTGACAGGGATCAAGGTCAGGTTTTTTTAATCAGGGGTTTGATAACTGCTAGTTTAAAGGATTTGGGTACATAGCCAATCATGAGAGAAGAATTTATTATTTTTAGAAGCGGTTCAATTACTTCAGGTATTATCTGTTTGAATAGATGTGTAGGTAAGGGATCTAGTACACAAGTTGTGGCTTTTGATGCCGAGATTAATGAAAGTAATTCAGTTTCTTTAAGGGGAGTAAAACATTCTAATTGCTGATCTGAGAGAGTTATATGGTTAACTACAAGGTCACTTTCATTGTCTGACCTTAAATTAGTAGTTTGAATTTTTTGTCGGATATTCTCAATTTTGTCATTAAAAAAATTCATGAAGTCGTTGCTACTACATACTGCAGGTGTGCATGTGTCTATAGTGGACTTATTCCTGGTTAATTTTGCTACAGTATTAAATAGGAATCTGGGATTATTTTTGTTATCTTCTATTAGGGAGGAGAGATATGTTGATCTCGCAGCACTAAGAGCTTTTCTATACTTCAGGAAGCTCTCCTTCCATGCTAATTTGAACATTACCAATTTTGTTTGACACCATTTATGTTCCAATTTTTGAGTGGTCTGTTTTAATGTGCGAGTGTCATCATTATACCAGGGTGCTAATTTTTTGTCTCTGACCATTTTCCTTTTTTGAGGAGCTACATTATCTAAGGTACGGCGGAATGTTGACTCTAAGCATTCAGTTGCCTGATCAAGTTCTGCAGGGGCTGACAGTGACCCAATCAAAGTTGATAAGTCTGGGAGATCATTTATAAAGCTCTGTGCAGTAGTTGACGTGAATGTACGTTTAATACAGTAGCGTGGGAGGTGCATATATTATTACTCAGACATAGTTTGAATGAGATGAGATAATGATCTGAGATAACTTCAGACTGTGGAAGTGTGACTGTATTTTCTACGTTTAACCTGAATGTTAGTATTAGATCGAGGGTGTGACCACCATTATGGGTCGGTCCTATGACATTCTGATTAATCCCTACTGAATCTAAAATGGACACAAACGCTGTTTTCAAAGGGTCTTCTGGGTTATCAAAGTGAATATTAAAATCTCCAACAACTAAAGCTTTGTCTAAGGAAATAACCAGATCTGAGATAAGATCTGCAAATTCAGAAAGAAACTCAGAATATGGCCCCGGGGGCCTGTAAATAATAAGTAATGGAATTAACTGGGTAGACTTATTTTTCGAGGCTACATACATTATATGAGTATGAAGAACTTCAAATGTATTAAATTTATAACCAGGTTTGTGTGTTACACCTAGATAATCATTATAAATAACCGCGACGCCTCCTCCTCTGCCAGTTAGACGAGGCTGGTGTATATAACTGTATCCAGGAGGACTCGCTTCATTTAATGCTATATATTCATTTGGCTTAATTCATTTTTCAGTTAAACAAAGTACATTAAACTCCTGATCAGTAATGAGTTCATTAACCATTAGCGCTTTAGATGTAAGAGATCTAATATTTAATAGCCCCACCTTTAGATCAAAGGTGCTGGCAGCAGCTGTACAGTCAGTATGATCTAATTTTATATTGATTAGGTTACTGGAACAAACTCTCTGAAAATTTCTACCTTTTTGTTGAGCTCGGGGAACAGACACAGTCTCGATGTAGTGGGCCCTGAGTGACGACTCTGTGCAGCTAGCAGACAGTCGGTTTAGCCTGTTCATCTGCTCCCTGGCCTTGGCTCTGGATTGTCAGAAATTAACTAGGCCTGTTCTGAGACTATGACCTATGCTACAGGAAATGAGAGCAGCACCTTCCCTAGTGGGATGGATACCGTCCCGCCCTAACAGGCCAGCAGTGCCCTCAAAATTAGCCCAATTATCTATAAAGCCCACACTGTTTTCAGAGCACCACCTGGACAACCAGCAGTTCAGCGACCATAACCTGCTGTAAGCTACATCGCCACACCGCATTGGGATGGGGCCAGAGCATACTACAGCATCGGACATCGCCTTCGCTAAGTTAAACACCTCTACAAAGTTACTCTTAGTAACCTCAGACTGACGAAGGCATATATCATTAGCTCCTGCATGGATAACTATCTTTGAGAACCTGTGCTTGCCTAGGACCCTAAGATTACCTGCTATGTCCGGCGCCCTGGCTCCCGGTATACACCTGACTAAAGCTGCTGGTGCCCATAAAGGTTGAGCTAATTTCACATGCCGTATGATAGAGTCCACTATAACCAGAGCTATTTCAGGTTTCTCAGTGGGTGCGTCACTAAGGAGAGCAAACCTGTTCGACACGTGACGCGGAGAGGAGTGGTGCTCCTGTGGGCGAGCCTCAGCGGTAGCTTTGGCTCTACACTTATGCCGCCGAGTCGTCACCCATTCGCCCTGCTGTAAGGGCTCTAATGCCGGAGTTGGGGGATTACTAACTCCACCTAGGGCATCCAGACTTTCCCCTACAGAAACTACACTGTTCTCATGCTCACTAACCTTCTCTAAAGCCTGGACACGTGCTTCTAGCACTGTAATCTTCTCCGTCAGAGAGCGAACTAACCGTTGTCTTCCCTCCAGTTTGGTGAGGAATCTCCAGGAGCTTCTGAGCTTCCAAACCAAGCCTGGTTTGGATAAAGAAGACCCCGGTAAAGCTCAGGAGATGCTGAAGAAGATCCGAGGCTTCCTCGTCCAGTTTCCTCTCGACTTCCTGAGCGAGCAAAACCTCATGCCTTCTGTTGGCACCAAAGGTACGACACCCTGCGAATATGCGAATGCTAATATTAAATTAAGCAATTATGCACCTGTAGTGTACCCTGGTAGTCACGGTGTATGATCAGATGTTTAAGTCACAGCTGACTTTTTCAGAATACAGATTTTTTTCCACATAATCATCTAATTTTTCCCTCAAAATCACCCTCTTTCAGCTTATAATGCCAACAAGAGCTTTCTCAGAAATATTAGTTCTCCACGTGGAGGTGTGTAGTGCAGTGTCGTTGGTGTATTAGTGTAATTAACGTCTCTTTTCTGTCATTTTTAGGGGGTTTAGACACAGTAGTCATTGAGTGAAAATTTCAGTACACATTAGAAACTGCTAATTAAAAATATTTTTAATATCATTTATATTTAGAAGCCATGGTACCGACTGAAATCTGGACCTGACGGTGCCAACACACAGGAAGACAACTCAAGATGAAGAGACTCGTGAAGACAGATTTCAAACAGTTCCTCAAAAGTGCCTTGATCAGTCGCAATCTGTTTATCTCAAACACGCATTAACATGATTTCTGTGTTTACAGGAAGGACTGAAAGTCTGAGTGTCCAACAGAAAACTTTTATTATCTTATAGGAGCAGGTCACCTGGGTACACAACTGGATTTTAACCAAAAATGAATTTAAGCTGCATCATGTTTGGGTTCTTCAGTGTCTGTTTGTTATACATTAGCACGTTTAGCCATCGTGCTATTTTATTGCCTTATCTGTGGATCCGGAACTAGCGGAAACTATACTGTTCACCTGTTCAACTAATAACATTGCTAGCGAGATAGCTAACTGAGGCTAACTAGCAAATTAGTCATGTAAGAGCTGATATTATGCTAACGTTAATTTTACATCACAGAATGACTAGCGCAAGTTAGCTACATTTCTAAATGACTCCTTGATCAAAGCAGCAGGTTATTTTTTATTTTTAACTCATGTTTGTCAGAACTTTCATGAAGTTTTGTTCAGGGAAACAAAGCCATGACTGAAGGACATGTCTGAATTACAGTTTAATATCAGGCAGAAGTTCCTGTTTCCTGTGTGTGGTGCTCGGCTTCAGATTATATCTCATCTCATCTTCATCCTGTTCTACAGAGTCGCAGGCGAGCTGGATCCTATCCCAGCTGACTACGGGTGAAAGGCGGGGTTCACCCTGGACAAGTTGCCAGGTCATCACAGGGCTGACACATAGACACAGACAACCATTCACACTCACATTCACACCTACGCTCAATTTAGAGTCACCAGTTAACCTAACCTGCATGTCTTTGGACTGTGGGGGAAACCGGAGCACCCGGAGGAAACCCACACGGACACGGGGAGAACATGCAAACTCCACACAGAAAGGCCCTCGCCGGCCACGGGGCTCGAACCCGGACCTTCTTGCTGTGAGGTGACAGCGCTAACCACTACACCACCGTGCTGCCCGCTTCAGACTATAAGTCAATTTGACTACTGATTTTCGACTAGCGATTTTGGATTTCGGCCAGTAGACAGTGCCTGGTTTACGACACTGATTTGGAACTGGACTTGCACGATAGTTGGCTAGTTTACAAACTAACTAGCCGGTGGCTAGGCAAACAGCTGACCCGGCGTTGGGCAGTGTTACCTAGCAGCAGCATGCCGCCGAAGAGGGCAGTGACAGCAGAGGAGGGCGAGGAACTCAAGACGACCCTCGAGTTTTTGACTAAGGAAATGCATGCTGTTAAATGGCAGCAGAAAGGCATCCTGGACAACAGGGTGGAGCCCGGTGAGCAGGATGACCGATCGACAGAGCAACAGGTCGCTACTTTCCTCCACTCAAAGGGTGTTGAAGTGGATTTAAACACTGTGGAGGCATGCCATACTTTGCCCCGGAGAAATGACAGAAATACACTGGCCGTAATCATGAGATTCATAAACAGAAAATACAAGACTGTACTGCTGAAACAGGGAAGGAAATTGAAAGGGACAGACATCTTCATAAATGAGCATCTTATAAAATGAAACTCTGACATCGCAAGAAAGGCACGCAACTTGAAAAGACGGGGAAAGATTCAAAGCACATGGACCAATAATTGTAAAATATTCATTAAGCTTAACAGAACGTCAGAGCAAGCCAAGGTTGTGATCATCAAGACCATGGAGGAGCTGGACAGGTACCAATAATCACCATAAACCGGACTGTAAGGAGTATGATGAATTATTTACAACACACAACTATGACATCGTCAGAAATAACTCATTCACCTGCATCTGGAGTTAATGATGGCACATCTCAAAGGATTCCTGATCATAACAATATGGAGATAAAAACCTTTCAATATTCCGATTATAATTTACTGGATATAGAAAACGATATAGATCCGGACAACAATTTCTTTTTCAATATTAATGACAACTGCTATTATTACACAAACGAACAATACAATCAGACCATTAGAACTGACAACAAATTATCCATAATCCATTTCAACAGCAGAAGCATGTATGCAAACTTTAATAACATTAAGGACTACGTAAGTCAGTTTACAAAACCGTTCAAAATTATTGCAATATCAGAAACTTGGATCAACGCTGATAAGGGGATGGATTTTGAGATGGATGGATATGAACTCAACTATATAAACAGGAAGAGCAAAGGCGGAGGAGGTGTGGCTGTGTATGTGGACAAAAATTTAGATTATAGGATGTTGGAAAATATCTCAACTGCAATTGACAATCTGTTAGAATGTATAACTATTGAAATCTGTACAGGAAAAAAACAAAAATGTAATAATCAGCTGTATATATAGAACACCAGGTTCTAGTATGGACTTATTCAAGGACTGGATCGAGGCATCTTTTTCGAGGATGAATCAGAAAGTTTTTTTCATCTGTGGTGATTTTAATATTGATTTTTTAAATCCTAAGAAGCATAAAATGACTGACGAATTCATTAATACAATGTATAGTATGAGTCTTTATCCAAAAATCACCAAACCCAGCAGAATCACATCATAGAGTTCCACATTTATTGACAACATATTCACTAATGACATTGAAAACAATACTGTGAGCAGATTATTTATCATTGACATCAGTGACCACCTACCAGTTTTTACAGTTTATGACGCCAATTTTAAAGGAAATCATCCAGATACAAGACCAACATATAGACGATTGAGGACAGAGGAAAACATGAATGCATTTAAGAATGACTTGCTAGTGCAAAACTGGGACACTATATACAAGAATAATGATATTGACAATGCATATGAAACATTTCTGAGGATATTTACATCACTATATAACAAAAATTGTCCAATTAAACAATATAGCAGGAAACATAAATACACGGATCGACCATGGATCACCAAGGGATTACAAAATGCCTGTAAAAAGAAAAATATGCTGTATAGAGAATTCATAAAACAGAAAACTAAAGAGGCAGAGAATAAATATAAAAAATATAAAAATAAGTTAACCAATATTATTAGAGCTAGCAGAAAGGAATACTCTCATGAAATATTAAATAAAAACAAAAATAATATTAAAGGAATATGGGATTTATTAAATAATATAATAAAAAATGGCTCTAGACAATGTTACCCTCAGTACTTTATAGATAAGAACATTAAGAAAGACAATATAGATGATATAGTTAATAGTTTTAATCTTTTTTTGTAAGTGTTGGACCAAAACTGGCAGAAAAAAATCCCTGATCCATCGTCATCGCAGGATTGGAATGATAATCTTATAGATAGAAATCAAAGCTCAATGTTCCTCACAGCAGTGGAAGAAAAAGAAATAATTGATATTGTAAAAAACTGTAAACATAAAACATCTACTGATTGTGATAACATTGATATGAAAATTGTGAAAAGGGTCATTGAGGGAATTTCAAAACCATTAACTTTCATCTGTAACTTATCATTCCAAACCGGCAAATTTCCAAACAAAATGAAAATAGCTAAAGTTGTGCCACTGTATGAAACTGGGGATAGACACCACTACACAAACTACAGGCCTGTTTCTTTATTACCACAATTATCAAAAATTTTAGAAAAAATATTCAACAACAGATTAGACAAATTCCTGGATAAGCATAAATTACTCTCTGACAGTCAATACGGATTTAGATCAAACAGTTCAACATCACTGGCATTAATGGAATCAGGTGAGGAAATCACTAACGCTATAGATCACAAACAGTACGCAATTGGAATATTCATCAACCTCAAGAAAGCTTTCGACACAATCAATCATGATATATTAATCAATAAACTGGAACGGTATGGGATCAGGGGGATAGTTTTGCACTGGGTAAAAGTTATTTAAGGGACAGGAGACAGTTAGTGAAGTTGGGAGATTACACTTCCTCATGCTTGGACATTGCTTGTGGTGTCCCTCAGGGGTTAGTATTGGGTCCAAAACTGTTCATTCTCTACATAAATGATATCTGCAAAGTTTCCAAGTTATTAAAATTAGTTTTATTTGCAGATGAAACAAATCTTTTTTGTTCAGGGGGGAATTTACAGGATCTTCTGGGGATGATCACTGCAGAACTGTCTAAATTAAAGAAGTGGTTCGACAGGAACAAATTATTTTAAAACCTTAATAAAACTAAATTCATGTTATTTGGGAATTGTAAAAGGAATACTCAAGCACTAATACATGTAGATGGGGTTCATATTGTAAGGGTACATGAAAATAAATTTCTTGGTGTAATTGTGGACGATAAAATAACATGGAAATCCCACATAAAACATGTACAAACTAAACTGTCACGGAGCATTTCAGGACTGAGTAAGGCAAAACACTTTCTGGAACACAAATCACTCCACTTTCTTTACAGCTCACTATAAACGTACATTACAACCACTGATTATACTGCAGAAAAGAGCCATAAGGACAATTCATAACACTGATTACAGAGAACATACTAATCCTTTATTCTTAAAATCAAAAATACTAAAACTCACAGATCTGGTTCATTTTCAAACACCACACACACACACATATATATATACACACACAGTGGTGCTTGAAAGTTTGTGAACCCTTTAGAATTTTCTATATTTCTGCATAAATATGACCTAAAACATCATCAGATTTTCACACAAGTCCTAAAAGTAGATAAAGAGAACCCAGTTAAACAAATGAGACAAAAATATTATACTTGGTCATTTATTTATTGAGGAAAATGATCCAATATTACATATCTGTGAGTGGCAAAAGTATGTGAACCTTTGCTTTCAGTATCTGGTGTGACCCCCTTGTGCAGCAATAACTGCAACTAAACGTTTGCGGTAACTGTTGATCAGTCCTGCACACCGGCTTGGAGGAATTTTAGCCCGTTCCTCCGTACAGAACAGCTTCAACTCTGGGATGTTGGTGGGTTTGCTCACATGAACTGCTCACTTCAGGTCCTTCCACAACATTTCCATTGGATTAAGGTCAGGACTTTGACTTGGCCATTCCAAAACATTAACTTTATTCTTCTTTAACCATTCTTTGGTAGAACGACTTGTGTGCTTAGGGTCGTTGTCTTGCTGCATGACCCACCTTCTCTTGAGATTCAGTTCATGGACAGATGTCCTGACATTTTCCTTTAGAATTTGCTGGTATAATTCAGAATTCATTGTTCCATCAGTGATGGCAAGCCGTCCTGGCCCAGATGCAGCAAAACAGGCCCAAACCATGATACTACCACCACCATGTTTCACAGATGGGATAAGGTTCTTTTGCTGGAATGCAGTGTTTTCCTTTCTCCAAACATAATGCTTCTCCTTTAAACCAAAAAGTTCTATTTTGGTCTCATCCATCCACAAAACATTTTTCCAGTAGCTTTCTGGCTTGTCCACATGATCTTTAGCAAACTGCAGATGAGCAGCAATGTTCTTTTTGGAGAGCAGTGGCTTTCTCCTTGCAACCCTGCCATGCACACCATTGTTGTTCAGTGTTCTCCTGATGGTGGACTCATGAACACTGGCTAATGTTAATGTGAGAGAGGCCTTCAGTTGCTTAGAAGTAACCCTGGGGTCATTTGTGACCTCGCCGACTATTACACGCCTTGCTCTTGGAGTGATCTTTGTTGGTCGACCACTCCTGGGGAGGGTAACAATGGTCTTGAATTTCCTCCATTTGTACACAATTTGTCTGACTGTGGATTGGTGGAGTCCAAACTCTTTAGAGATGGTTTTGTAACCTTTTCCAGCCTGATGAGCATCAGCAATGCTTTTTCTGAGGTCCTCAGAAATCTCCTTTGTTCGTGCCATGATACACTTCCACAAACATGTGTTGTGAAGATCAGACTTTGATAGATCCCTGTTCTTTAAATAAAACAGGGTGCCCACTCACACCTGATTGTCATCCCATTGATTGAAAACACCTGACTCTAATTTCACCTTCAAATTAACTGCTAATCCGAGAGGTTCACATACTTTTGCCACTCACAGATATGTAATATTGGATCATTTTCCTCAACAAATAAATGACCAAGTATAATATTTTTGTCTCATTTGTTTAACTGGGTTCTCTTTATCTACTTTTAGGACTTGTGTGAAAATCTGATGATGTTTTAGGTCATATTTATGCAGAAATATAGAAAATTCTAAAGGGTTCACAAATTTTCAAGCACCACTGTGTGTGTGTGTATATATATATATATATATATATATATATATATATATATATATGTATATGTGTGTGTGTGTATATATGTGTATGTATATGTATATATATAAAACAATAAACAACCCAATTTCCAGTCAACATTCAAAAACGTTTTTTTTCAGAAAGAGGGGGATATAATTTGAGGGGGGAAATGAACTTTAAACATCTTTTTGCTCGCACAACCTTAAAAACACATTGCATCTCAGTATGTGGAGTGAAATTGTGGAACAGACTGCCAGGGGGGCTGAAGCAATGTCCAAGCATGAGTATATTCAAACAGCGGTACAAACACATGGTATTCACTCGGTACAGGGAGGAAGAAGGGTGGGACGAGCACTAGGGTTTTTTGCACATATTTTTATTTAATTTGTTTATTTTGTTTATTTTCTGTTTTGTTGGTACAGGCAAATATGTTTAATTACTTGTGTTCAGGAGTATGTGATTTAAAAATAGTAAATAAAAATAACAATAAAGATAAATAAATTAAAAAAAAAAAAAAATATATATATATATATATATATATATATATATATATATATATATATATATACAGGAAGTAAATAGTATTATTAATTAATTGGAAAGGGGGTAGGATTAAATAAGCTAATGCTTCTTCCTACTCCTTTTCAAACATGTTAAGTTAATATTGTTTCCATTGTTTTTAATTGAATTAAGTGTTTTTATTTGTTCTTTTGTTTTTTGTGTTTGTTTTTTCTCTTCTGTTTTGTACTACTTTGACATGTTTGAAATAACGCATTCATTCATTCATTCATTCATTCATTCATTCATATCTGTTTATAATAAGTCAAGTGCATTCACATTTTATACCTGACTATTACTGGGGAGGAAAACATGCAAAATGGTGAATGTTAATTTTTTTTAAATTTATTTCTTCTGTAAACCCTGTTGTTGTTGTTGTTGTTAATTATTCCCTGTAATTCACTATTTGGTGCATCTGTTGCACACTTTTATTTCATTTATTTATTTTGTTTTGTTTCAGTCTGTATAGAATGACAGATCAATTAAACATATTATTATTATTATTATTATTCGCTGTTATAATTGATGATCTCTGAAGGAGAAATGTGAGTCTCTTTCATCAGCCGTGTGTGCACATAGTTTTCTGTATAAACTGTAAATTCTTTCAAATTGCAGAACAGAGCAGTGACACACTGACTTCAGTAATCATTAAACCAAATGTACACTGTGTGCTGAGTGAAAGGGGAACTCCAGTGACGAACTCTGTCAGCATAACTAAAAGGGGAGAGCCAGAAGGTAACACAGGCATGAGGGGCCCCGGGACATAAAGCAGCAGCCACTACACCGTCAACAAACTCAAGTGAGCAAGCGAGTGGGGACTGACAGCATCCATACATCCCAGTTTACCAAAACACTCTGTCTGAGGATCCTCCAGATCTACACCTTTACCTCATAAACACCATTAACACAAGGCTTGACTAAACAGATATGTTTTCAGCCGAGACTTAAACGCTGAGACTGTGTCTGATTCCCGAACACTACTTGGAAGGCTGTTCCATAACTGTGGGGCTTTGTAAGAAAAGGCTCCGCCCCTTGATGTAGCCTTCACTATACGAGGTACCAACAAATAACCTGCACCTTTTGATCGAAGTAGGCATGGCGGGTCATAAAGGACCAGAAGTTCACTCAGGTACTGTGGCGCGAGACCATTCAGTGCTTTAAAAGTCCAAAAAACACTGAAAGCAACTTGGTTCCTGACAAGCACCAGTTACACTGCACAGTGATGTCACAATCTTATTTTCCTTCAGAAACACATCTCTGTCCTGGCTGTGTGCCCGCTCCATGAGCTCATTTCGTCTTGTGTGGGTGGGTGTAATATGAAGACATCTTGTCATTTTTTCAGTCAAGGGCTTTTCTGGGAAATGCACTGAATTTCTGTCATTTGCGACTGAATATGTGAATTAAGAAATCAGGTCTTTCACGTAATTCATTAATGTCACAAATGTAAGTGTATTCTGACTCCCGTTGATTTATTTATTAAAACTGTATCAGAATCCAGTTTCTCATATTTTTTATTCAAAGCGCGTAACGCTGTTCCCTGTACTCCATTACTCCACAACACTGACTATTATATACTATAATACTAAATAATTTGTGACTGTATAATTTCGTAATGGCTGCATGGACCTTTTGAAATTTCCACCCACAAGATCACAAAACTGATTAAATCCTTATTTAGTTTAATTTGGTTTATTGCAGTTCACCAAAAAAGATAAGTAATTGCAGTAAAATAATTAAAATAAAAAAAAAAAAAAAAAAAAACGGAATTAAATACAAAACAATAAACATGGTGGCAAAGGACAATAACTTTCTGTAAAAGTACAGAAAAATAACATTAGGAATAAAATAATGCTGCAAAGAGTGTTCATTGGAAGAATATAATAGATCTATTTAAATATATTTTAGAATCTACTTTGAAGTACATAATCAAGTGCTTTAAAAAGTATAATAATAATAATAATAATGGTATGATTAAGGAGGTGGGTCATTACATAAAGGAGGCAGCTCATTATGTTAATACCCTGTGTGGTAAAACAGGCCAAATCGCCAGGTCCAGGTCCACAAAAAAAAACTGGCTCCGCCACAAATAGCACTTTAGTGCAAGGTGTTTTATTTACAGTGCACCCAACATACAGGCAAACATGCAAAAGTTGCCAAGAGCAGTGAAAAGGTATATTGTAGGTTATATAATACAAAAGAACCTTAATAAATTACAAATAATAATAATAATAATAATAATAATAATTAAAGACGTAGGAGAAATGGCACTTCCACAAAATATGGAACTTTTACAGCCACAGTCTACATTACCCTTGCTGTCCCCTCTCACTCTCCCATACACTGAATGAGGATCCCCTTTTAGGCCCTAAGCCCCTCCCCTGGGTCATACCAACCCTGCACATTAATCAATCATCGTCACAAAAGGCATAATGGATTACATGTACAGCAATAATCACACATTCATATAAACACTGCACATTCCCATAAAAACTATTGCACTTTTGCCCATCTAGCCCCCCCCCCCCTTTTCCCGTAGTATAGTCTAATCCCATGATGCATTGCGCAGGCCAGACGCTACTAAAGTAGCCCCAAGTTTGAACTGCTCAGTTTGGCTCTCATTTCCCTGCATTGGAATTACAGGGACCATTCAAACAACCCACCAAACACAGAAACGCCACCCACAAACACACCCAACACAAAATACAAGACAGAGCGCTCAAAGATAAGTACTGTACAAACACAACATTCAACAATGACCATTTTATCATGTGTGGCATAGCAAATTGTTTAAAAGTACGAACCACTAAAGATGAAGGCAATATATATATATATATATATATATATATATATATATATATATATGTGTGTGTGTGTGTGTGTGTGTGTGTGTGTGTGCATTTCTCCGCTACTAACTTTGGGTGTGCACCCCTGCTGTCGTAGCCAGAATATTATTGTTTAATGAAAGCGGAAAAATAACAAGCATGTGTTACGTGCTTAATGAGACAATAGGCAGCGCTACAAGTGCCGCTCGTGGACAAAGACAGAGGCCTCCGTCACACCCTGAGCTGTATAAATGGGAATCAGTGATTCACTCAGGCAGTCATGCATTACACACACACACACACACACACACACACACACACACACAGACTAAACTCCAGTTTTGAAATGACTTGTATGTAGTGTTATTGTTGTGATTACAAATTTAATCGACTGTTTCTCTCATGGATGTGACATTTTTGCTTTTCCATTGACTCACCTTTACAGGATATAATGAAATCAGCTCTATTCATCTTACCAAAGCCTCCAGCAGTATTAGCAGTGAGCTCACATTTGCAGAGCATTTGCAGGAATTCCATTATTTTAACAGCTAAATTTAGCTTGTTCTGTATTTAATGAGTGAGTATGGTGATCGCCATGGTGATATGACTTTAGATCTAAAGTCCAGTTAAGATATTAAACCTGAGTAATGTTAAAATAATACATAAACAGCATTTGTAGATCACACAAGAAAACCACGGTCCAGTCTTTGGTTGGTTATTGATTGATTGATTGATTGATTGATTGATTGATTGGGATGAACTGAATGATCTCAGGACTAAGTTCCCTTGATGCATTAAATGTAGTGAATATGGAGCTGAGGGAACAGAGATAAACTCCCAAAACACACACCATGTGGAGAGAGCTTGTGATGGTGGAAAGTGATACCATTTTGATTAGAGAAAATCCAAAATAAATTCAAACTTGTGCACTCAATTCTTGTTTTTTGAAGTTATTAAAGATGTATGCTGTACAATCATTCCACCCTGGAAAAAGAACAGTTCAAGGAAATTATTAACAGCCCAAAATTACCATGACATTCATGTCCATGATGAGTGTATGTAAACACTGTAAGTCAACGTTTGAGCTTACCTTTGTCATAATAAGGTATTTTTCTTTATCCAATTTCCCATAACATTCCAGCACGAAACCTGCCTCGGAATATCAGTAGGCATCTGTACTTTTGTCTGCCTTTAGCATCTCTGGTGTATTTAGAAGTCCATTCATCTATCCCATCCATCCATTATCTGTAGCTGCTTTATCCTGTTCTACAGGGTCGCAGGCAAGCTGGAGCCTATCCCAGCCGACTACGGGCGAAAGGCGGGGTACACCCTGGACAAGTCGCCAGGTCATCACAGGGCCAGTCAGCTAGCCTGGGCCCGCCCATCCTAAGTGTGACGCAACACGAGGGCTCGTAGAGCTTTGTCGTGTTAGCCAGACTACCAGTCAGCACCTTTAACAGAAATTTCCAAAATACCCACAGCTGTCAAATTACAGTGCTACAAGAAAATGTACCACTTTTATCTCTTAAGCAATCCTATTTTATCATCAGAGATCTATTGGAGTCTGAACAAAATATGGGTTTACTGGATTATTTATGACAAGATTAAAAAAAAGTAAAGAGACAAAAGTAGAAATGTAAATAGAATTTAAAAACTAGATAAAGACGGTGACTAAATGCACAGTGATTTGTGCTAGCTCTTACAAACCAGGACGTCTGGTCACTGTACCCTATAGATCCGGAACAGTAAGTGAGAGAAAGAATGACGCTTCGTGAGAGGAAAAAAGCCTGTTTTTCTGGATCATTCTGGTTCAGTGATCCGGATCAGCACCAAAAGTCTCATCCACCATGAAAAGGTGTGTGGTCAATGATGACATGACTATATAAGTTGTTTAACTTGAACTTCAAATAGCAGGGGACAGAATTTCAGGAGAAGCTGTGTCAGCTAAAACTTCTTCCTGCTTCCTGGTTAAAATGTAATTATAGAGTCGGAGATGAGTCACACTTTTAACAAGCTCTGGATAAAAATTCATCCGTGTATGATGTCATGGATTTGACAATCAAGGATAAAAATCTTTTAAAAAAAAAAAAAAAAAATTAAAAAACCTGATAACAGACCAGCTCTGCATGTGCTCTTCTTGTATATGTTCCTAATAAAGTGGGCAGGAAGTGTATTATTACCAGATGGTACTATATCTGGCTGTGTGTCCATGAAAATAAATTAGTTCACTCACAATCACGTGGAAGAAGACAAAGAGTTTAAAAAAAATCTTAAAAGTTAAATTTAAAAATGTGTGAAACGCTGAAATTTATTATTGAAATAAATTATTATATTTATTATAAGTCATGTAATGGAATCAAAGTCCTTCCCATGCCACAAGGCACATCGGGTGGCGCCGATTTCCGATTCAGTCGCCCTCAGCCTCTCACATACCGTAGCTGGGGTTACAGTGGGGGGCGGGTCCTCTGGTAACCGTGAGAGTTTGACTCCCTATTCACATCTGTATTGTGGCGCCTTACCAGTGGGTATGGTTTTCATGATGATCTTTGGTATGACCCAACTGCTAGTAGAACTCACGATCTCCTGGTCAAGAGATGGACACCCTAACCACGAGACCACCCCAGTCTCTTCCCTCTGTCTGTGTCTCTCGGTTGAGTTACATGTCGATCCTGAGACACCACTGATGCTGAACCTCTCCTACTCCTCAGACCTGTCTGATCCATCCTGATGCCCTACTTCTTGCTGGAGTCTCATCACATCGCTCCTGTGGAGGACGGCCCCATATAGACAGTCGAAAGTCACACTTATGCCGCTTTTCCACTACCAACGCGGCTGAGTTGGGCTGAGCCGTGCCGTGCTGAGTCGGGCTGAGCGGGGCTGTTGGAGTTTCATTTCGACTAGAACCGCGCTGAACCGTGCTGGCTGGAAGTGGGTGGACACATTGGGTGGAGTTAGCGAAAGTGGGTGGACGTCACATGATGTCATTAGGCAGCGCAAACAGTAACATCAGTGATCTTTTAAGCGGTAGTCTCACGACCCGGATAGTAAACAATAAACATGGAGTCGTTAGTGTTGCTGGTCTTGGTGCTGTGGCTTGTTGTCACCGACAACGCCAACAGATACTGGCAAGAGCGTATAGATGAGGCGAGGCGCATAAGGCTTCAGAAATTCTCGTAATTCTTCTTCTTCCGGGTTTACGGTGTTTACAGATCCCAGCGTGCTCGCGGGGCGTGTGTGGGCATGTGAGGACACTCCTCCTCACCAATCAGTGCACAGGGGAGTGTCTCCTCACGCCCCCAGCCCCACTCGGCTCGGTTTGGCTCGCTTCAGCCCCACTCCAAAACCGTGCGAGTTTTGGGTGCTAAGCAGGGCCGAAGCGAGCTGAGTCGTGCTGCTCTAAGGTAGTCGAAACGCGAGCCGTGTCGGGCTGAAGTGAGCTGAAAAAGGGTAGTGGAAAAGGGCCATTAGAAGACGCTCTGGACATTTTTGCACAGGCTTGCTATGATGGTTTAGGACGACAATCCCCATGATAACTTTAGGACTGCAGTTGTCATGAACAGTTTTACACTCAAGTCTCCATCAGTGAACAGTTTATAACTTCAACAAAACAGACTTCCTGTTAAACTATAATGAATTTCCTGGTTACATGGTTGTACTTTGTGACTCTATAGGACACAGTTATAGAAGTGTTATTTATAATCACGCTGTCTGTTATCACCCAGATGGGGATGGGTTTCCTTTTGAGTCCGGTTCCTCTTGAGGTTTCTTCCTCGTGTCGTCTGAGGGAGTTTTTCCTCAACACCGTCACCTCAGGGTTGATCATCAGGGATAAATACATTTATTAGGGATAAAATTAGCTCATATGTTTAAAATCTTTAATTTTCTGTAAAGCTGCTTTGCGACAGTGTCTGTTGTTAAAAGCGCGATACAAATAAACTTGATTTATCTTGACTAGACGAACTCATAGTAATGGAATGTTTTGTTCCTCATGGTTCCTGATGTCTGTTTAATGTGATAATGAAACAAGAACAGGACTCAGAACAGAGTTCCTCATTAAAAAAAAAGTGTCTACAAAATATTTTTTTTAAATATAATGTTGGGTTCACCCAGAAAGAGACCCTGATTCCTTCGTGTCGATGCCTCGGATCCGAGGACAAGAATGATCAGGTCGCGAGAGAAACAGACAAAGAATCAGAGATTCACATGCCAGTTTATTCGCACAGTCACTTCGTCAAAATGAAAACATTTTTGAAAACGTCTTATAGTGTCTTTGTGTTTATGTTTTGTCTTCATGTGTGTGTGTGTGTGTGTGTGATGGGTGTGCATCTATGTGGAAGTGTGTAATGATCTTGAATCAATCATAATATAATAACATATTTTTGCTGACAGTAAGGTATAGATAGATATCAGAGTCTTGGCTTATAATCAATATTTTGGCTAATTTTCGTGGAATAGCATGGAATGTTAAACATAGATAATGTCTAGTCTACGGAGAAGGTCAAAGACACTAGTTTGCACAGAAAGGACCTTAATAATTAACATGAATAATTCTTAACACATGAATGTGTGTTCAGTCAGTAAATTACATCTTGATTCCATCAACATAAGTAAAATAACAAATAACAATGTCTTTAATAATGCTAAAACAAGAAATGTTATAAGAAAATAAACATAAAAAATAAGAACAACTTAACCACAAGAACAATGAGAATATGTCTGAAAGAGAGAGAACAATTAAACAACTAACAGGATTAAACTCATAACTAAATTAGGTTAATGCTTTTAAACTAAAAACCTTTAGAATCATAAGATCTTAATTATAATTATAATGTCATCATGAAACTAATCTAGAACTATAAAACTAACAATCACGGAATGCATTCATTAATTACGGGATCCAAATCACCACCATAGTATATTTCAATATATTTCAGTATATTTCATAGCTTTTATGAAGCTATGACCTAAGGTTCAACTGAATGGATTAACATAAACATGAACTTTAATTCTACCATTTCAGGGTGTGTGTGAGTCGATCTGACACTAAAACAGACCTTCAGACACTTCTCTGTTCAAAATACACATTTCATAAACAAAATGTTCCCAAACAATATCCAGCCAGACCTAAGGTCGTTTCAACTAACACACAGAATAAGCTAAGAATTAATACTTCACTAAACTTACATATCTCTACATATATCCTGATTTAACCTACTGATTCTGATTCATATTCTGATCATAATCTACATATAATAAAATTTGACCCAACATATAAAATTGACCAATTTATTTTTGAGTAACTACTCCAGAGTATTAGTTTGCTACCAATTTTACACAAAGTACTCAAGTTAATTTTATACAACAAACACAATTAAGATGTTGTGTTTATGTATTTTATTTATTCAAAATGTATCTGACACGATTATGGAAAACTGTATGATCACAAACTATAATGCTAAATATACTAGATAATTAAACAATTGTAGTTGCTGTATATCCAGTAAAACAGCTGCACTGTGTGTGTGTGTGTGTGTGTGTGTGTGTGTGTGTGTGTGTGTGTGTGTGTGTGTGTTTCCAGTGATGTGTATCAGATTGAGTCAGTGTAACTCACTGAGAGCTCAAAAGCTTCCATAAAGGTGCCATAGTACCATAGCTACCTGTCCCAGTGACTCAGAGTCCCATCAAGCCCAACAAGAGGAACACACACACACACACACACACACACACACACACACACACAAAGTCTAGTTTCAGAATGATTTGTATGTAGCATACATGAGTCAGTCAAAAAACACAGTTTTCATATTTTTCATTATTCATTGCAAACCAGTAGATAGATATAGTGCTGAGCGTAAATGAGTGCACCCCCCCTTTGAAAAGTAACATTTTAAACAATCTCTCAATGAACACAAACAATTTCCAAAATGTTGACAAGACAAAGTTTAATATAACATCTGTTTAACTTATAACAGGAAAGTAAGGTTAATAATATAAACTTAAATTATGCGTTTTTCAGTTTTACTCAAATTAGGGTGGTGCAAAAATGAGTACACCCCACAACAAAAACTACTCCATCTAGTACTTTGTATGGCCTCCATGATTTTTAATGACAGCACCAAGTCTTCTAGGCATGGAATGAACAAGTTGGCGACATCTTGCAACATCAATCTTTTTCCATTCTTCAACAACGACCTCTTTTAGTGACTGGATGCTGGATGGAGAGTGATGCTCAACTTGTCTCTTCAGAATTCCCCAAAGAAAATAATTTATTTACACCACAAAGGTGAAGGCTACAAGAAGATCAGCAAAGCTTTACATATCAGCCAGAATACTGTCGCAAAAGTGGTACAAAAATTTAAGAAAGATGGAACTGCAACCATCTCACAGAGACGTCCAGGTCGTCCACGGAAGTTAACACCTCGACAGGAGCGTCTTCTGATGAGAAGGGTTGAAGAAAATCGGCATGCAAGTTCACTGCAGTTATCTAAAGAAGTAGAAAGCCAAACTGGGGAGACTATTTCCCGTGACATAATACGGCATACACTGCAGAGGAATGGCATGCATGGATGCTATCCATGAAAGAAGCCTCTCCTAAAGCCCAGGCACAAAAAAAGCCCGCCTAGAGTTTGCCAGGGCCCATGCTGACAAAGATGAAGACTACTGGGACTCTATACTCTGGAGTGATGAGACCAAAATAAATGTTTTTGGAACTGATGGCTTCAAAACTGTATGGTGTCACAAAGGTGAGGAATACAAAGAAAAATGCCTGGTGCCTACAGTGAAACATGGTGGTGGCAGTGTCCTTATGTGGGGCTGCATGAGTGCTGCTGGTGTCGGGGAGCCGCATTTCATTGATGGCATCATGAATTCACAGACGTATTGCTCTATACTGAAAGAGAAGATGCTACCATCACTCCATGCCCTGGGTCGTCGTGCACTTTTCCAACATGACAATGATCCTAAACACACATCTAAGGCCACTGTTGTATTTCTGAAGAAGAACAGGGTGAAAGTGATTCAGTGGCCAAGTATGTCTCCTGATCTGAACCCAATCGAACACCTATGGGGAATTCTGAAGAGACAAGTTGAGCATCGCTCTCCATCCAGCATCCAGTCACTAAAAGAGGTCGTTGTTGAAGAATGGAAAAAGATTGATGTTGCAAAATGTCCCCAAATTGTTCATTCCATGCCTAGAAGACTTGGTGCTGTCATTAAAAATCATGGAGGCCATACAAAGTACTAGATGGAGTAGTTTTTGTTGTGGGGTGTACTCATTTTTGCACCACCCTAATTTGAGTAAAACTGAAAAACGCATAATTTAAGTTTATATTATTAACCTTACTTTCCTGTTATAAGTTAAACAGATGTTATATTAAACTTTGTCTTGTCAACATTTTGGAAATTGTTTGTGTTCATTGAGAGATTGTTTAAAATGTTACTTTTCAAAGGGGGTGCACTCATTTATGCTGAACACTATAGATAGATAGATAGATAGATAGATAGATAGATAGATAGATAGATAGATAGATAGATAGATATCTTTATTGTCATTCACCTGTACATTCAGAATGCACATTTGAATGAAATTTCGTTCCACTGGTTTATGTCAATATAACTATTGCACACAATCCAGTAACCAAAAATATCAAATTTACAATTAGATACCGGTACTTTAAAAAAAAAAAAAAAAGCATTCTGAATATATTCTGTCAGAGGTCTCACAAAAGTTTATCAGTTCAAGCCCATTTTATTTGTGCAGCAATTTTAACAACACACATGATCGTAAAGCAACTTTACAGAAGTGTATAAGTTCGAAATAGATGTTTTACACGTATAACTTCTAACACTGATCCCTAATGATCCAGCCAGAGGTGACGGTGGTGAGGAAGACCTCCTCGAGAGATGAGATGATGAAGGAACCTTGAGAGGAACCACATTCAGAAGAGAACCCATCCTCATCTGGGTGATAACAGATCGTGTGATTATAAATAATTCTCTTCTGTACATGTGACAGTGTTAAAAGTTTGAGATAATTAACCTGATCGGCATAAATATTAAATATTATATAATATAAATAAATATTTGAAGGACATTTTGTATGTAACAAAATATTTTCTCTGTGTAAAGTAATGGCTGATATCATGTTTTTTGGAAGGAGAAAAGCCCTAAATTCTGAGTTGTAATGACATTAACTACACAAAAGTCAGGATAACATCATATGAAATAAACCAGCAACATGACCGACTCCCTCAACCCAGCGATGTGGATACCGTATGTTAAAAATAAATATAAATAAAAAAAAACAGCATTTGTAGATTACACAGGAATCTAATTAATCCAACAGCATGAAAAACACAATACGCGCTCGTGCAGTCATTGTGAAACTGAAAGTTCTGTAAGTTCAACATCTAGCACTATCTAACGATAATAATAATAATAATAATAATAATAATAACTTTACCTGGCGACTTGTCCAGGGTGTACCCCGCCTTTCGCCCGTAGTCAGCTGGGATAGGCTCCAGCGACCCTGTAGAACAGGATAAAGCGGCTAGAGATAATGAGATGAGATTAATAATAATAATAATAATAATAATAATAATAATAATAATAATAATAATAATATCAGAGTTTTCACAAATATGGCTGTCCAGCTGATATAAAAGCAAAATCTACAGACTCTACTAATGTTAAAAATCCTAAATACAAATTGTTTACCTTATGATATATACAAAAAAAACCCCACTCTTTACTTATAACATTAATATTGCAGATATATGAAAAATAAGTCAAATGTAAAATTTGAGCAATGCTCTGACACTAATAGAGGAAAAATTATCTGAGACAAAGTGAAGGAATTAAATGATATGATACCTAATCAATAAACAAAAACTAACAGCATGAGTATGGGGGGGGGGGGGGGGAGGCTGTGTCGGAATAAACAAATTAATAATAATAATAATAATAATAATAATAATAATAATAATAAAAGCACTAAGATACTAATGGGAATTATAGTGATAAAGTTAAACTAGATTGTTAATCACCCTCTGCACACTGTCATCAGTAACTAGAGGAGCCTGTTCAGTGACAGAATGCTCCTTCCCAAGTGCAGGATGAACAGACTCAAAAACTCCTTTGTCCCTCACGCCATCAGACTGTGCAACTCCTCTCTGGGGGGGAGGAGGGGGAACAGGAGGACAGAGGACGGGAAGGAGCAGTAGCCTAGCCTGACAATAAGCAATACCGGACAATGTGCAATATAAAGTGCAATATCTCTCCTGCTGCCACCCCCCCTTTTTTTCTTTCCCCCCTTCCTCTCTTCCCCATATCTTATTCTTTTTATATTTGTATATGTAAATACTTAATTTAATTTATCTAGAAGTTTTTTCTCTATTTTCTATTCTCTGTTTATCTGTAATGATGCTGCTGGAATCTTAATTTCCCTGAGGGAACCCTCCCAAAGGGATCCAGGGTATCTGCACATTTTTTCAAGTACAAATTTAAAGACTTTTAAGACCTTTTCAAGACCTCTCAATGGAAAAATTAAGACTGTACCATGGCAAAGAAAATGATAAATGCGACAACTTAAAACTGTTTTCTGCAATAGTTTTTTTTACTAACTTTAAGAAGAATGCACACAATTGGTGAACAACAGGGTGCATCAATGGCAACTGTTAGACAGCAAACAGCTGAAGCAAAGCCGTGTGTTCTGGGCTGCAGAACTACTGTAGCAGCGAGGAGAAGACTGGGGTTTACTGGAGAAAACACCAGGAATCATTTCAAAAACAAAAACAATAAACGGCAAGTAGAACCAGCTGAACAACCTCAGCCGGCATTATTTCAATCCCCAAAGATTATCTCTGATGATGTGTGATTTTGTGTCCGACAGCAAACTCAGTGTGAGTGTGGTACAGTATACAGCTGGCTGAGGAAGTTCTCGAGTATCTTCTGCATTATAGCAGGGAACAGCATAAACCTGTTTACGCAGTCATACAATCATCAGAGCGTTACATTAAACACAGAAAAACAACTGTCACCTTTCATAACCATTATTATCAATATTAATCAATGTGTTGTAATAACTGTAAACTAATTATCATCAGTGCAATTGTTATCAATGTTCATTATTCAAAAATAATCATTAATTATTATCTATAATCCATGAATAATTGTTTGTATTACTACTACTAATAATAATAATAACTACTTTTTTAATAATAAAAAAATTAACTCAATTTTATAACATTTTAATAATCACTACTTATTAGCTATATTAATAATTGAGTAGCAATTATTATAATTCAGTATTATTAATAACTACTTAATTAATAAGCAGTGATTATCAAAATGTAATTTAATAATTAATAAGTAGTAATTATTATTAACTACTACTTAATTATACTAATAATTAATAAGTAGTGATTATTAAAATGCTATAAAATTGAGTTATAAGATTAGTTAAAATTATTATTAAACGTATTTATTATTATTATTATTATTATTATTATTATTATTAGTAGTAGTAGTAGTAGTGATACAAAAAATTATTCAAGGATTATAGATAATTTGTTTTTAATAGTGAACATTGATAACAATTGTACTGATAATAATAATAACATTAACAAGTATTACTAGTAGTATTATTGTTTATTATTATTAGTAGTAGTACAGTTATTTTATCAATGTTCACTATTTAAAAAAAATCTATAATCCATGAGTATTTGTTTGTATTCCACCAATTACCACTTTTTAATAATTTGCAATCATTTTCAATAACTTAATTTTATAACATTTAATAATCCCTAGTACTTATTAATCACTAATTCATAAGTAGTAATGATTAATAACCAATAATAATTACTACTAATTATTATTAGTGGTTGTTAATATTATTCTTATTATTATATTAAAAACACTGTTGACGACGATAGGTAATAAAACTAAACTTTTTGTACAAATTATTTATATTGTACTATATTTAGAATTATTGTATTTTCTGGAGTTCTTTTTAATTGAGTTTTGAAATAAAGGTTGTTTATATATTTATATTAAACTTGGTACAATAAACAATGTTAATTATGTAAAAAAAAATGATGCTAATCACTATTATCAGTATTATGTCCTATAAGTCCAATTTTCCACCTGACTCTTGTGCGCATGCGCGAACCCCCCTGCGTTTCACTCCGGAGCGCTTGACCTCTAACACGCGCGCGCCTCGTGTCCGTGAAAAAACAGTTTCCCAGTGGGCATGTCCCCAGCAGATAATGAGATGAGATAATAGCTTTATTTATATAACACTTTTCCTATTTTGCAATAAGCTGGTTGCATAAGTGTGCACACCCTTAAACTAATACTTTGTTGAAGCACGTTTTGATTTAATTACAGCATTCAGTCTTTTGGGGTCGGAGTCTATCAGCCTGCCACATCTAGACTTGGTGATATTTGCCCACTCTTCCTTGCAAAAGTGCTCCAAATCTGTCAGATTGCGAGGGCGTCTCTTGTGCACAGCCCTCTTCAGGTCACCCCACAGATTTTCAATTGGATTTAGGTCTGGGCTCTGGCTGGGCCATTCCTAAACTTTAATTTTCTTCTGGCGAAGCCATTCTTTTGTTGATTTTGATGTGTGCTTGGGGTCATTGTCGTGCTGAAAGATGAAATTCCTCTTCATCTTCATCTTTCTAGCAGACACCTGAAGGTTTCGGGCCAAAATTGACTGGTATTTAGAACTGTTCATAATTCCCTCCACCTTGACTAAAGCCCCTGTTCCAGCTGAAGAAAAACAACCCCAAAACATGTTGCTGCCACCACCATGCTTCACCGTGGGGATGGGGTTCTTTTGGTGATTTGCAGTGTTGTTTTTGCACCAAACATACCTTTTGGAATTGTGGCCAAAAAGTTCAAGCTTGGTTTCATCATACCAGAACACACTTTCCCACATGCTTTTGGGAGAGTTAATGTTTTTTTGTTTTTTTTTCCAAAATTTAGCCAGGCCTGGATGTTTTTCTTTGTAAGAAAAGGCTTCTATCTTGCGACCCTACCCCATAGTTCAGACATATGGAGAATACACGAGATTGTTGTCACATATAGTACACAACCAGTACTTGCCAGAAATTCCTGCCGCTCCTGCAGTGTTGCTGTCGGCCTCTCGGCAGCCTGCCTGACCAGTTTTCATCTTGTCTTTTCATCAAGAGTGGAGGGACGTCCAGTTCTCGGTAATGTCACTGTTGTCCCATATTTTCTCCACTTCTTGATGACTGTCTTCACTGTGCTCCATGGTATATCTAATGCTGTGGAAATGTTTTTGTACCCTTCTCCTGACTGATACCTTTCAACAATGAGATCCCTTTGATGCTTTGTAAGCTCTCTGTGAACCCTGGATTTTGCTGGACGATGCAACTGAGTAAATGTCTGAACTTTATTTGGGGTTAATCAGAGTCATTTTAATTGATGGCAGCTGTGAACCCAAAAAACCTGAATACTGTAATTAAATCAAAAGCTGCTTCAACAAAAGTATTAGTTTAAGGGTGTGCATACTTATGCAACCAGCTTATTGTATGTTTTTTTATTTTTTATGTTTTCCCCCCAAACAGATTTGTTTGTTGTTCAATTAAATTGTACAGGTTAAAGGTCACAAAAAACAAAAAACAGCAGAATAATATATAATAAAAGTTAAGTAAAGTTTAAAACATGCAAAGACAGTAAAAGTTAAGTAAAGTTTCCACTCTTTCCACCTTCTTAATACACAGACAAAGAGAGTGTATTAAGAAGGTGGAAAGAGTACTCTGAGGATTTATTAAATGAGGAGAATCCAAGAGAGAAAAGGTCAGATTCGTTGGAGACAGCAAATCAGGAAGCAGAGTTGGTTAGTAAGGATGAGGTGAGGGCAGCCATGAAAAGAATGAAGACTGGGAAAGCAGTCGGACCAGATGGCATCCCGATTGAGGCTTGGAGATGTTTGGGTGAGACGGCTGTGGAATTCCTAACGAGATTGTTTAATAAGATCCTAGAGAATGAGAAAATGCCAAATGAATGGAGGAAGAGTGTGCTCGTCCCAATATACAAGAATAAGGGAGATGTACAGAGCTGCAGTAATTACAGAGGAATAAAACTGATGAGCCACACCATGAAGCTATGGGAAAGGGTATTGGAGGCGAGATTGAGAAGAGAGGTAGCAATCTGTGAACAGCAGTACGGGTTTATGCCAAGGAAGAGCACGTTGGATGCAATTTTTGCTTTAAGAATGTTAATGGAGAAGTACAGGGAAGGCCAGAGAAAGCTACATTGTGTGTTTGTAGACCTGGAGAAGGCATACGATAGAGTGCTGAGAGAGGAGTTATGGTATTGTATGAGAAAGAGTGGAGTGAATAAGAAGTATATTAGAGTGGTGCAAGACATGTATGAGAACAGTGAAACAGCAGTGAGGTGTGCAGTTGGAACGACTGAATGGTTCAAGGTGAAGGTGGGACTCTATCAAGGATCTGCTTTGAGTCCTTTTTTGTTTGCCATAGTGATGGATAGCTTGACGGACGAAGTGAGGCGAGAGTCACCATGGAACATGATGTTTGCAGATGATATTGTGATATGTGGTGAAAGTAGAAAGGAGGTTGAGTTGGGTTTGGAGAGATGGAGGGATGCATTGGAACAAAGAGAAATGAAGGTGAGCAGTAGCAAAACAGAATACATGTGCATCAATGAGAATGGGGATGAGAGTGTAGTGAAGATGCAAGGAGTAGACGTAAAGAAAGTTGGTGAATTCAAGTACCTGGGGTCAACTGTGCAGGAAAATGGGGGCTGCGATAGTGAGGTGAGAAAGAGAGCGCAGGCAGGGTGGAGCAGGTGGAGAAGGATTTCGGGAGTCATTTGTGATCGGAAAGTCCCAGCAAAAGTGAAAGGTAAGATGTATAAGACAGTAGTGAGAGCAGCTGTGATGTATGGATTGGAGACCGTACCCTTAACGAAGAGACAGGAGGCAAAGTTGGAGGAGGCGGAGTTGAGGATGTTAAGGTCTGCGATGGGAGTGACGAGGTTGGACAGGATAAGGAATGAGCACATCAGAGGGACAGCACATGTGGAGAGCTTGGGAATGAAGCTAAGAGAGATGAGACTGAGATGGTATGGACACATCCTGAGAAGAGATGCAGAGCATGTGGGAAGGAGAATGTTGAGGATGGAGCTGCCAGGCAAACGAAAACGAGGAAGGCCAAAGAGGAGATACATGGATGTGGTGAGAGAGGACATGAAAGTGGCAGGTGTGGTAGAGAAGGATGCGGAAGACAGGGAGCAATGGAGATGAAAGATCCGCTGTGGTGACCCCTAATTGGGAGCAGCCAAAAGAAGAAGAAGAAATAAATAAATAAAGGTGTAGTCTGAGTTTCCACTTTTTGCTTAACTACATTTCACATATAAACAAACAATCTCAACAAACATGAACAACTAAACAGCATTAATGCCTCCTTTTGTCTTTGTTCCCTGCTTTCTCTTGCTCAATGAGAGAAGTCAGCCCGACCTTGTGCTACCAGAACTTTAAATCTGGGCTGGAATGGTGTCAGGGCTGTTCTCATACACGTGTAATAATAATAATACAGTAATAATAATAATAATAATAATAATAATAATAATAATAATACCAGATATAGTAGTGAAGTACAAGAAGGAAAGAGTTTGTCTGCTCATTGATATGTCTATCCCCACTGAAAGAAACACTTCTCTAAAAACTGCAGAAAAACTCTCCAAGTACAAAGATCTAGAAATAGACACTGAGAGAACGTGGGGTATGAGGACCGCAACCATACCGGTGGTAATAGGTGCTCTCGGTCTGGTCAAGAAAGGGATTGAAAAATACACCAACAAAATCCCTGGTAACATCAAGATACAAGAAATTCAGAAGCTTGTCCTCCTCAGCACTGTTCACATATTAAGGAGAACCTTATCTATCAAGGAGATCCATCATACCCTCATGGTAGCCCAAAGTCCAAGGGATGGACTCAGCTCCATGAACAAACAGAACAGGATATTAAGGGAAAAATATAATAATAATAATAATAATAATAATAATAATAATAATAATAATTTCAATGTATATAATGCTTTTCTCACACCCAAGGTCGCTTTACAATTACAAAAAAAAAAAACCTCCACCACAAAAGGTCAGGATATAATTCCAGTGGTGTAGCTGCCCACAATCCCACCTAAAGGTGCATGAAGATAAATCCCACACCATCTGCACAGCTGCCATGACACCACCAGGCACCATCCTTCGGAACACCACATCATGGATCCACAAACCGAGCACAGAAGCCCCACTGCACAGAGTGCTGGACAACCCTGATGTTAAAAGAGCAACGAGCTCACTGCAGTCCATAGTGAGGAGCACAGGCATCACCCACGGTGCACCAAGGCCCAAAGGAAATCAATGCCCAAAACTGGGTCCAGAGCTACACCACAACCAGTGGACAAAACATCCAAAGAAAGAACAAACATCAAATCATACAATCACAAAAAGAAAAACAAAGAGGGGAAAGAAGAAAAATGAAAAGCTCTGGTGTGAAGCGGCAGCCAAAACACACTTAGCGTACTCTCAACCGGAAATGGAAAACCAAGTGTTGGTGCTCATCTGTGATCCTGGAGTGATATTTAGTTTTAATCATGTTCAGAGTAGAGAAAGCTGCCTCACAGTTGTATGGGGAGCCAAACATGGTCAAGATGGACATGGAGACTTTCCTCAGACCTGGGAAAGCTGTCTCTGAGACCATCTGGAACCAGAATATGGCAGGGTCAGCTCCTCCAAACTGCTCTTGGAGATTGATCAGTTGCATCTGGTGAGGCCCAGCATTTTCCCACTTGACCTGCTGTGTGAGTTCCTTGGAGAACCCAGTGACATGTGATGAGGAACAGGTTCTGAGTGAACAGGGTGAGCTGCTGTCCAAGGCTGGGTGAATATTTCTGTTCTTCTTGTGGCTTTTGATGCCCTCCTTGGCCATTCCTGAGTCAGTAAAATGGTTTTGATGTTTTCCCAAATCCATGCAGCTTTAAGGGAACATTCATTGGCACGTTGTTGGGCGGTGAATAATTGGATCATATTGGGCTGAGATTATGTATTTTCTGTGCCCTCAGTTCAGATTTGAGTGGGTACAATCACTTAAAACATTTGTGCGTTGTCTTGTAGTGATGTTTTTAATTCCAGCCGCGGTCTCGGAGCATTGAGGCAAACTGGTTTTGATCTCCCTGTGGGAATTATGAACAGATCTGAGTCTGTCATTCTGGATTAAACGTTCAGTTTTCTCTGTCTATTTCCTCCATTGAGAGCACACCATGTGTATTCAGGTACAAATAAAAATGGTCCGTCAAAATCTGTAAACAGGTCTGGGTCCATATATACGAGGGTAAGTCAAAAAGTTCTAAGACAAATGTTATAATTTCAAAAGGAATTCAAAAGAATTAAAAAAAAGGAATACAAAGAAGGAATTCTCCGATGGAAACATCGCTTGCATAAGTGTTTAGACTTAAATGGAGAATGTGTAGAGAAATAGCTTTGTTATTTTCATAAATAAAGATTTTTTTCAATTTGTCTTAGAACTGTTTGACTTACCCTCTTGTGTGTGTATATATATATATATATATATATATATATATATATATATATATATATATATATATATATATATATATAATGTGTGTGTGTGTGTGTGTATCCGGACTGCGGACTGCCATTTGGTGATTATATTACATTACAGGCATTGAGCAGACACTCTAGAGCAATATATAACACACCCAGAGCAGCCTGGGGAGCAGTCGGGGTTACTTTTGGGCCCAAAAGCTGCTTCTCTAACCATTAGGCCACAGCTTCCCCACTAGGATACTAGCTTTAAACACTCATAAAATATTTTAAAATTAATTCTAATAGAAACAGGTGAGCCGTTGCTGAAATGGAGTACCTGTGTGCGTGTAAGCGAGCGTCCTCCTGCATGTTAAACAAGTTGTAATCTGTCTGGTTTTTTGGGGGTTTGTTTAGCTAAAACTGCAAGGTCATCAGTCTTGGAATCAAAATACAGAAGCATGAGTGAACTTCGTAACATCTCCCAAACTGAGAAATAGTTTTAATTCCTGAGGTGAAATCAAGCATTCTTTGTTAACATGCAGTTTAATGTGAGATCACAATTGAGAGCTCATCTCCATTTATTTCACTTCACTCTTATCTTTATAAGGAACTTATTGAGCATTATTTTTATTTCATGCCATTTGTCAGATTTATTCAAACAGTTTCTTCATCATCACTGTTTTCATCGTGCCAAATTCTGGGTTAACAAAACAAGAAAAACAAAACAAAACAAAAAAAGAACGGTGGAAAAGTGCCAAACCCGACACTGAGCTCCAGAAAAACAGCCCTGCTTCAGCTTCAGCTCTTTATTATTAGATCTTTTTTAAAAGTATAAATAAAATATCGTGATTCCTGATTTGTATTCTCACAGATTTATTATATGAGGTACCTGTAAGTTTAATTAGCACACAAACTCTTGCGTATGTTTTGGCCCCTGTGTGTTTGATAAAGTGCGAGTCTCCACCAGTGTCCATGGCACTGAGAGGGAGTTCCTGCAGGTTGAGATGAGCAGCAGCATGTCAGGACTCCTACACCAGGAGAACAACAGGAGCAGCGGTGCCAAGTCTCCCCAAACTAACAAACCACTGTGCCCTCCGAAATCAGCCCTGTGTTATTATACTGACCTGAAATTAAACTACTCAGAGTTTAAAAAACAAAAACATGATCCTGATTCTTTAATCAAGTTTAAAAGCGCCATAAAGAAGACAAATCTTACTTGTGGCACATTGTTCGAATGTAATATTTGTGATCAGTGGAGTTAAATTGTACAGTGGTATGCAAAAGTTTGGGCACCCCTGGGCACAATTGCTGTTACTGTGAACAGTTAAGCAAGCTGAAGATGAAATGATCTCCAAAAGGCATAAAGTTAAAGACGACTCATTCACTTTATATTTTAAGCAAAAACAATTTTTTAGTTTCTTCTTTTACATTTTCAAAATGACAAAAAAGGAAAAGGGCCTGAAGCAAAAGTTTGGGCACCCTGCATGGTTAGTACCTAGTAACACCCCCTTTGGTAAATATCACAGCTTGTAAACACTTTTTGTAGCCAGCTAATAATCTTTCAGTTCTTACCTGGGGGATTTTCACACATTCGTCCTTGCAAAAGGCTTCCAGTTCTACAAGTTTCCTGGGCTGTCTTGCATGCACTGCTCTTTTGAGATCTATCCACAGATTTTCAATGATGTTTAGGTCAGGGGACTGTGAGGGCCCGGGCAAAACCTTCAGCTTGGGCCTCTTGAGGTATTCCATTGTAGATTTTGAGGTGTGTTTTGGATCATCATTTTATTGTAGGACCCGTCCTCTTTTTAACTTCAACTTTTTTACAGATGTTTGCTTCCAGATTTTGCTGGTATTTATTTGAATCCATGCTTCCCTCGACCAGTGAAATGTGCCCTGTGCCACTGGCTGCAACACAACCACAAAGCATGATCGATCCACACCCATGCTTCAGAGTTGGAGAGGTGTTCTTTTCCTGGAATTTGGCCCCCTTTTTTCTCCAAACATACCTTTGCACATTGTGGCCAAAAAGTTCTATTTTGATTTCATCAGTCCACAGGACTTGTTTCCAAAATGCATAAGGCTTATTTAGATGTTCATTTACAAACTTCAGACGCTGAATTTTGTGGCTAGGATGCAGGAAAGGTCCCATGAAGGTCATATTTGTTCAGGTGTCGCTGCAGAGTAGAACAGTGCACCACCACTCCAGGCTCTGCTAAATCTTTCTGAAGGTCTTTTACAGTCAAACAGGGGTTTTTATTTGCCTTTCTAGCAATCCAACAAGCAGGTCTTTCAGAAAGTTTTCTTCATCTTCCAGACCTCACCTTGATCTCCACTGTTTCTGTTAACTGCTGTTTCTTAATAACATTACGATCTGAGGAAACAGCTACCTGAAAACACTTTGCTATGTTCTTGTAGCCTTCTCCTGCTTTGTGAGCATCAATTATTTTATTATTCAGAATGCGAGGGAGTTGCTTAGAGGAGCCCATGGCTGTTGATTTTAGGGACAAGTTTGAGGAGTCAGAGAATTTATACAGCTTTGAAATCTGCATCATCTGACTTTTCCTAACGAAGAATTTGAACAAGCCGCAGGTCAATAAGCTAATTAAGGTCTGGAACCTTGGGAAAAGTTACCTGAGAAATCAAATGTATTGGGGTGCCCAAACTTTCACATGGTGTTCCTTTTCTTTTTTCACTCTCCAATTGTACAAAACAAAACTAATACACAAATCTTGCAGAAAACACTGAAAAAAAATGTGTCGTCTTTACCTTTATGCCTTTTGGTGACCAGTTCATCTTCTGCTCACTTAACTATTCACAGTAACAGACATTTTCAGTAAGGGTGCCCAAACTTTTGCATGCCACTATATATATCTGAGATGAACAAACCTGTGTGTGTGTGTGTGTGTGTGTGTGTGTGTGTGTGGTGTGTGTGTGTGTGTGTTTTTCCTGTGATTAAACAGCAAACTGTTTCATTTGCCACAGAGATTTTTTGACTGTGTGATCGCTACAGTAGAGATATGTTTTTGTCATAACTTAATAATATAATGCATTACAATTTAACAATTATTCGCCAAAGGGGAAGTGAATATCAGTGAATAGTAATCGAGACGAAATCAAGGTCACGGTTATTATTTAAATAATATTGTCTGGCTTTTTTCATGGTCTATCAGATATATTCCATTTAGCGAGCAGGATACTGAATGAGTCGAAGACGTGTAGCTGAATGGAATATATCTGATAGACCATGAAAAAAGCCATTATTATTATTATTATTATTATTATTATTATTATTATTATTAATACATTCCTTTCAGGTGTTCAAACTTTGCGTTGTTACAAAAAATACAGAAGATTTTGAGAGAATTTTGAAAGAATTTTGAACTTCAAAGCATCTTTCTCTTTCAAAATTCTCTCAAAATCTTCTGTATTTTTTGTAACGACGCAAACCTGGCAGCTATATTTGTTTACAACCATGCAGTATCGTAAACCATATACAACACTCACTCTCGATTGGGTAGAGTGATGTAATACACGTAGGATAAGCAATACGCTAACAATATTGCGTGCTAACAAACCAAATAAATGAAAGCCGCTAGAAAGGAATAGAACACGTGTTTTTATTCCATCAAAAAAGTGTTCTGTGTGTTTAATAATACACAATATTCACTGAGCCTGAGGTGGATAATTCCTTTAGTATAAATTCACAGGTGATTGTTTAAAATAATTTTTAAAAAATCATATTAATTTTTTTTCAAACTTCAGAATCTTCATGTAAATATAATAACTTTGCGGTGCAGACTCGTGTCACTGATCTACGCAGAGTCACATAAAATACTTTGTTTTGAAATCGATAAAATAAATCCCAACTCCACCTTCCCTTTGAATAGTTTTAGACCAAACTTCAGAGCATCTTTAGTGCTTTTATTTTAGGAACAGCATTTTCTTTCATCATCTGTAATTCTTCCTCACTTACAGTGATGAAGCGATCAGACGCCATTTTGCCGAGTCGCTCGAGGTGATTATCGAGAAATAATAATTGGAATCTCTCAACCAATCAGCATGCAAGATTTCCAATAATCACCTGCACATTTTTTACTGTGCAAAAGTATTGGCACTCTGTTTTTTCATACAAATTTTATTATAAATTTCAATTTTATGACTTCTACATTATCGAGTCAAAACGTTCCAGAAACATTTTAGAGTCCAAATGTTCATGGTTTTTTTTCAGCACAAAATTAAATTTTACAACATTTTTTTTAAATACTATGTCGGAGCAGCATATTCCATAAGAGAACACTTTTCAGATTAAAAAAGAAACCATAATGAAGGCTACTGGAACACAATTTTGGTGTAAAATGAAGAAGTGAGTGTGACAGTCAAAGTGTCCAGAAGAACTGTGGCTGGTTCTGTAAGATGCTCAGTAAAACCTACAGATCATTTCCACATAAAACTGACCTCACTGGACCTGAGACTGGTATTTTTTTTAAACCAAAGGGTCGTCTTACACCAAATACTGACTTTGTTTCATTTATTATGGCTTACTGATTACTGTTTATCGTATTTTTTAATGTTGAAACATTTCAAGCAAGAAGGTTCTGGAATCTTTGTGTGGATTTTGGATGTTCTCCACATGCCTTTGGGTTCCTCTGGAAAACTGGTTCCTCTAAATCCCCCAGAGGTGTGACCTGCCCAAGGTGAACCCCGCCTCTCACCTGAAGTCATCTGGGATTGGCTCCAGTTTCCCCCACGACCATGACGGATATGTGGAACAGATAACAAATGAATGAATGAATGAATGAATGAAGCATAATAAAGGAATTTATTTTCTTTTAACAAAGTCCATCTGAGACAAAACTGTGTGTGGCGTCCCAGCGAAATTCATGTTGCTGGTTCTCATGCAATTTTAATAATTGTTTCAAGTGAGAGACTCATTCAGAGGCCCCTGCACCGGGACCGATGTTTCAATCATGAAGATGTTCTGCGGCTCATCCGAACGGCTTCATCGCTCCTATAGAATGGAGGGGAATCCCCACAGAATTACTCTTAATTTCTGCTTTATTTCTTTAGAGTAATGATTTTATTACTTATTCTAACATGATGTGTGCATGACGTGAATAGAAAATGAAGGCAAGACACCTATTATCCACAATCTTCATAATGTTCTATTTAAGGCAATATCAAGAGAAATGTATGACTCAGGTCTGTAAATATAGAATATGATTTAATTGTCCTGTCACAAATGAACACTTTAAGCTGCACATGGTTTAGCATTTCTGGCACCCGAATGTGAGTCTCAGGACGATGGTAAACAAGACATCTGAAGGGCTGTAATCAGCACACTGTATAATCACACAGAGATAGCTAAAAACATTCATTAAACATTACATGAGAAGGAAAACAAAAGGAAGGGCAATATTCATGCCAGTAAAAATTACTATGCTGATGCCATAACCATAAACATTTACTGGAAACTTTATCAGCTGCACCTTGCTTACAGATAACCTTGAAGGGGTGTACAATTCAACTGCAGACTATACAAAGTGTTGTTCATGTGTGTACAACCTGTTCAGCCATTTAGAAACTAAATCCAATCTTTTTTCCACAAGGTATGGTGTATATATATATATTTCTTTTATGAGATTTCAGGGGAAAGCTGGTACACGAAACAAACATTGTGACAATGTTTATTGTTAAAAGCGTTATATAACTAAACTTGACTTGACAAACCAGTTTTATAAATGGGCCGTGTTTTCTGTCAAACTGTCACATGGGACAGTCCTTGTTACACACCATCCATCCATTATCTGTCACCGCTTATCCTGTTCTGCAGGGTCGCAGGCGACTTGTCCATGGTGTACCCCACCTCTTGCCCACAGTCAGCTGGGATAGGCTCCAGCTTGCCTGCGACCCTGCAGAACAGGATAAGCGGTGACAGATAATGGATGGATGGTGTGTAACAAGGACTGTCCCATGTGACAGTTTGACAGAAAACACGGCCCATTTATAAAACTGGTTTGTCAAGTCAAGTCAAGTTTAGTTATCTCATCTCTCATCTCATTATCTGTAGCCGCTTTATCCTGTTCTACAGGGTCGCAGGCAAGCTGGAGCCTATCCCAGCTGACTACGGGTGAAAGGCGGGGTTCACCCTGGACAAGTCGCCAGGTCATCACAGGGCCGACACATAGACACAGACAACCATTCACACTCACATTCACACCTACGGTCAATTTAGAGTCATCAGTTAACCTAACCTGCATGTCTTTGGACTGTGGGGGAAACCGGAGCACCCGGAGGAAACCCACGCGGACACGGGGAGAACATGCAAACTCCACACAGAAAGGCCCTCGACGGCCACGGGGCTCGAACCCGGACCTTCTTGCTGTGAGGTGACAGCGCTAACCACTACACCACCGTGCCACCCCAAGTTTAGTTATATAGCGCTTTTAACAATAAACATTGTCACAATGTTTGTTTTGTGTACCAGCTTTCCCCTGAAATCTCATAAAAGAAATTCCACAGCGCTCATCTAACCTAAAGCCAACAGACTTTTTTCTGTGCAGAGAATTGTGTAAAGCATGCTCAGACAAGCATGCATTCAGCTGAGACATAAGGATTAAGATCACCTGCTTTAGTATCTGCACGTAACTGTAAACAGTGACATCACTCTCACCTCTTTAGCACATATGATTAATTTATTCACTGACACTCGCTTGTTTTCAGTTTACCCAATAGGCAGCAGCTAGGTTTCTGGTGCTAGCCCATTGTTTACTCAATAGCAAACTAAGGCTAACTTGTGTATGACTGTTGGCTATCCACAGGACAATCAATTCAGTCAAGGATGCAAACAGATTCTCGTCCAAAAGAATTGGAACAGCAAGGCCAGTTCTATTGTTTTTGCTACAAAAGAGCAACAATATATATCTCCGCTGGATATGCTCGCCTCAGCAGCAATATTTCACCCTTACGTGGAAGAAGCGAATGAACGAAGAACTGAACAAAGTCAGATTGTTTCAAAACAATTGGCCACAAGATCGGCCTTCAAGAAGCGAGAACACAGACGGGTAAGATGTGACTCTCATTTGGTTGCATAACACTCATAGTTTACCTACATTTAGATTAATCCATGTAACTCTTATTGTGTGTCAGAGTCAAAGCCCATTTTATACAGTTTCTGTGCAGTGAAGTGAAATCTGTGAAGTACCCTGTATTGTATTAATTGTAGATTGCTATTTTTTTGTCATGAGGTAGATGTTTTTACAGATTTGGGTCCAGAAGTCGGCACCGGGAGTAATGGAAAAATCTGTTTCCCATTTGTGATATGGTAGGCTTAAAGTTTTTTCTAAACGAGATAAAATTTTGTATATTTTGGAAAGAATTTTTTTGGGGGAGGGAATATTGATCAACTCCATGATTGGTGAGGGGATGTCTAGGTTCGCTGTCTGGATATTAATTTTAGCCTGGATAGATGATTTAATTTGTAGGTATTCTAAAAAGTGTTTACTCTCAATGCCTTGCTTCTGGACCAAACAAGGGAATGAAGCCAGATTTTTGTCGTGAATGATGTGATGAAGTTGAGTGATGCCCTTGCCTATCCATGTGAGAAAATTGAGTGGTTTTTTGTTGACAGTAAAATCGGGGTTATTCCAAATCAGGGTGCGATTTGATGGTGCTACAGGTGAATCAGTGATGTGATAGAATTTCCACCAAGCTGTCAGACTAGATGGTATTGTTAGCGCTTTGAAGGATGGATGTTTTTTAACTGACTGACTACAGAAAGGAAGGTCTAAGATCTGAATATCCTTGCAAATGGTTTGTTCTATGTCTAACCAGGTGTTGTCTGAGGGGGTGGGATGTAACCATTTGTATATGTAACGAAGCTGGTTGGCCAGGGCATAATGTTGGAAGTGTGGAGCCTCTAGTCCTCTGAGTATTTTAGGTTTTAGTAGAGTGGTCAGTTTGATTCTTGCTGTCTTATTTTTCCAGTAGAATTGAATAATTGTTGAGTCTAGTGATTTAAACCAGGGAGGGGAGGGCTATGTCGGAATCATTGAGAATAAATAATTTATTTTGGGTAATATTGACATTTTGACGACTGATATCCTGCCCATGATGGATAGTGGAAGGTTCATCCATCGCTGGAGATAATCATTTATTGAATTGAGCAGGGGGGTAAAATTTAGACTAAATAAGTCTGACAGCCTGGGGGAAACCTTTATCCCTAAATATGTGATATAATTAGTACATAGTGGGATAGGTGATGGATGGGCTGTCACATCCCAGCTGTTGGAGTGTAATGGAAGAATTGCAGACTTATTCCAATTGATTGAGTATTCAGAAATATTAGAGAATGTGCCAATAAGTTTAATGGTTTCTTTTACTGATACTGTGGGGTCTTGAAGAAAAAGTGGGATGTCGTCGGCATAGATGCTGATGTTATGATGCGTATTTAGAGTCTGAACTCCCTTAATGTGGGGGTTCTGACAGATGGCAGCAGCTAGAGGTTCAATGAAGATGGTAAATAATGAAGGGGAGCGTGGGCATCCCTGTCTAGTTCCCCGGTGCAGAGTGAAACTGTGTGATGTTAGTCCATTGGTGATCACTGTGGCTGAGGGTGAAGTGTTGAGAATCTTAATCCAATTAATGAACGATTCCCCGAAACCAAACTGCCCTAATGTGGAAAACAGGAAATTCCAGTTGACCCTATCAAAAGCTTTTTCTGCATCAAGAGTTGCTATAATGGTTTTTTTCTTGTATAGTTGAGGACTAGTACATTATATTGAACAATCTGCGGGTGTTGGAGGAAGAAATTCTGCCTTTAATGAAGCCAGTCTGATCTGGGTGGATAATGGATGGGGAGACCTCTTCTAATCTGTGCGCTAACTTTTTGGTGATTATTTTATTGTCAACAATGAGTAGGGAGATTGGCCGGTAGCTGGATGGCATTGTTGGATCCTTATTGGGCTTAAGGAGAAGTGAAATTGAAGCTGTGGTGATACTAGCTGGAAATCTCTTTTTTTGTTTTGATTCATTGATCATCCTGATAAAAAGTGGAGCCAAAATGGACCAAAATTGTTTGTAGAACTCAGCAGGGAAGCCATCCAGACCTGGTGCTTTGTTATTAGGCATACGTTTAAGAGCCTCGAACAGTTCTTGTTGAGTTATAGGTGACTCTAGTTTATTTGTTTGGTTTTCATTAAGTTGTGGTAAGTTGATGCTGTTAAGAAATGAGTCAATGGCATCCTGGTTGGGGTTTATTTCTGAAGAGTATGGTTTATTGTAAAAATTGTAGAAAACCTGATTTATTTCTTCAGGTAAGCTGGTTAGCTTCCCTGCTGAGTTCTTTATGACTGGGATTGTTGCTTTTTCTATGTTCCGTCTGATTTGATTTGCTAAGGATTTACCTGATTTATTGCTATAGTGAAAATGTTCTTGCCTTAAACGATGGATCATAAATTGAGTTTGTCTATTAAGTATTTCATTGACTTTGAATTTGCATTTCCTGAGTTCAATCTGCGTTTCTTCTGTTGGCTTACTTGCGTCGATCTCTTCCAATTGTTTAATTTTGTTATTTAGTTCTACTTCCTGTTCTTTTTCTTTCTTTTTTTTTGTATACTGAAAATGAGATTATTACACCTATCCTGTTTTAATGAGAGTCATATGAGACTGTCGGTTCAATTCCATCCAGTTCTCTAGACGGCTTTGTTCTCTTGCTTTATTTCGTAAGGTGAGGGCCTCCGTGGCCGACGTGTTACTATTGGATTCACTTTCCGATGGTTCGAACTGATACGGTTCTACATGTATAGCAGTAGCATGTACACACACTCCAATTTCAGGACTATCACAGTCTGATGTATTACTATCTAAGGAATCTGAAGAATCTCCAGGAAATCCGAATGAAGAGGCCATTGCAACCACTCTCGCCTGCTGAGTCTGGCTTTGGTCTATAGCTGTCAAAGGCCTCAGCCTTAAAACCGGTTCCCACTGTGACGTCATGCACTCAAGGCTGGCTGGCTCAGTGGGGCAGCTCCAATGACAATTTTGCACTTGATTTTAACTCTCAAAAAATATATATATTTTTTTATTCCCATTTGTACAGTATACAAGAGTCAAGGATGGAGATACTATCCACTCAGAAATTTGTTTAAAAATAAAGGTTCTGTGTATCTCCTTTAACTTTGGGCATAAATGAACATTTAAATTGATTGTTTAAACAATTATTAGTTCTGAATTTTGACTTGGTTTGAGACCTGGGTTTCACCTGTGAAGAGTTCGATGTTCAAATCCCAGTCGTGGCCTTCCAGCAGACAAGGGAGCATCTTTGTCTGTGCTGTCTGGGTGGGAGGGGCCTTCTCTCTCTTACCTGTCAATCACAGTGGCATTCACCAGTTGTGGTTGTCTGTGAACTCATGTATACAGAAGAGGGCAGACAGCACTTTCCTGTGAGTGTGTTACACTGCCCTGGAACGCAGCGTTAACAGTAGCTGGAAAAGCAGTGTTGGCATGATGTGTTTCAGAGGAAGCAAGTGTCAGTCTTAGCTGATTGGGAGGGAGAGCTGAGCTGGCTGCTGGGTATGAATTTACAGGTAATATAAATAAATGAATAACCAGATGTTTTGACCAAAGCTTCATAGAAATTTGTTTTGGGTCCTGATAAAGAACCAGTACATGACAAATCAAATAAATCAAAGGGAAACTTTTACAGCATCGATCGTAAACATTTGATTAGAGATAAACTTTAAAATAGCATTGTTATAATTCAGATTGCTGTTGCCAAATTCACGGATAAGTTTTATAACATTACCTTTAGTCAGAGTCAAATAGGCGGGACTTTAACTAGGTTTCTTAAATATCAAAAGAGCTGCCTTAGAGATATATTTTGATACAAACGTAAAAATTACAATCTAATGTCAAACACACAGATTAACAATCTCATTAAACTTATCAGATGTAGACAGAAATATCAGACATTCCTTTTCGGCTAATTTTTAAAATCACAGCTATTTATAAAACGGTCTTTAACATTTACAAGATTATTATCAGGTGATTCATTTGCTTAACTATGCATCATGGAATTCATGCATTTAAAAATCCCAACCCTACGACGAATCATTGTGGAACTTCATTAGTGACAAAAATTATGAAATGTAATATGACAATGTAAAAGAAATGTAATTTATTCATGTTGACAAAATTGCTGCCTTTGTAACATGACTGAGTCAATATGTCAATGTTTTATAACCAACAGTGACAACAGCTGACTGACATCAAGTAAAAAAATAATAGATTATTTATTAGTAGCAAATATTTAACTAGTGCTGTCTTTGTAATTGCCTGTAATTTTCCAAACACTATTTGTTAAAAATGTATTCAGCAAGTTCTTGCTTTAAAGAGCAGTTTAGATACTGATCTATTGACAAGCCTGATTCAAAAAAGGTTGGGAATAGGAATCAGAAAGAATGGCATGTTCAAAACTGTCACAGTCTTGTCCAGTCCATCCATGCCTTAGATTGTGGGACTTCCATGCCGACTTGCTGACTTTAGGACTGCAGTTGACTTGCTGACTTTGGGATTGCGGTTGTCGTGAACAGTTTTGCACTCAGGTTTCTGTCGGTGGGGGGTTTATAGCGTCAACGAAGCTGACTTAACTGTTAATGTTATAGTCAGGCTGTCTGTTGTTGCCCAAATGAGGATGGGTTCCCTTTTGAGTCTGGTTCCTCTTGAGGTTTCTTCCTCATGCCGTCTGAGGGAGTTTTTCCTTGCCACCATTGCCACAGGCTTCATCATTGGGAATAGATCTGGGATAAAATTAGCTCATATTTTAAGTTGTTCAAATTCTGTAAAGCTGCTTTGTGACAATGTTTATTGTTAAAAGCGCTATACAAATAAACTTGACTTGACTTGACTTCCATGCCGGATCCAGGCCGGATCCAGGACAGGAATTCAGTCCTGCCTTGCTGAAGGCCATTTCCTGAAGTGGCACTCCCACACCTGCTCCCACTCCTCTCCCATCAGCCAGGGCTTTTTAAGAACTGTTTGGAGCTACTCCGTTTGCCAGACTGTCTCTTGTAGACTTTCCTTGCCACAGCTCATTGGTATTGGGTCTTCTTGATTCCGCCTGCCTGGATTTTTCTTTGTTTTTTGTCAAGTTTTTCTGTCCAGTTTTTTGTCCCTGTTTTTGCCTGCCTGTTCTTTTGAAATGTGTCTTTTACTATCTCTGCCTGGATTTCCCTTGTCCCTGTGTTCATCAGTTTTTGTGAAGCTCTTTCTGTCCTGTTTTTTGTCCCTGATTGTGTCTACCTGCTCCTCTGTGTTTTTGACCTCCTGTTTTTTGAGTCTGCTCTTGGGTCCTCACTTCACCTCAGCTCACCACTCCTGACGGAAACTTCAACAATTTGAGTCCTCAGTTCCCAAACGCTTACTCAGTGTTGTTAAAAGAAAAGGTGATGGAACACAGTGGGAAACATGTCCAGTGTTGTGGAGTAACGTAATACATGTAACAGCGTTACATATTTAGAATAAAAATATGAGAAACTGTATTCAGATACAGTTATAAATCAAAGGGAGTCAGAATATAGTTACATTCTTAACATTAATGGATTAAGTGAAAGAACTGATTTCTTAATTTACATAGTCATTCAGTCTCAAATTAAATTACAGAAATTCAGTGCATTTCCCAGAAGCCCTTGACTAAAAACCCCTCCTTGAACTGCCACCTTATTGTGGTGGAGGGGTTTGTGTGCTTGAATGATCCTAGGAGCTATGTTGTCGGGGGCATTATGCCCCTGTCAGGGTTTCCCAAGGCAGACAGGTCCTAGGTGACAGGCCAGACTAAGAGCAGTTCACCAAAACCCCTATGGAGAAAAATCCGAGGACCGTGACGTCACCCGGGATGACACAGCCGGGGCCCCACCCTGGAGCCAGGCCCGGGGTTGGGGCTCGTATGCGAGCGCTTGGTGGCCGGGCCTTTGCCCATGGGGCCCGGCCGGGCTCAGCCCGAAGAGCTGACGTGGGCCCGACCTCCTGTGGGTTCACCACCCACAGAGGTAGCAGTAGGGGACTGGTGCAATGTGGATTGGGTGGCAGTCGAAGGCAGGGGCCTCGACGACCTGATCCCCGGACACAGCGGCTGGCTGTTGGGACATGGAATGTCACTTCGTTGGGGGGGAAAGAGCCTGAGCTTGTGCGGGAGGTTGAGAGGTACCGGCTAGAGATAGTCGGGCTCACCTCCACGCACAGCTTGGGCTCTGGAACCCAGCTCCTCGAGAGGGGCTGGACTCTCCACTTCTCTGGAGTCGCCCGTGGTGAGCGGCGGCGGGCTGGTGTGGGCTTGCTTATAGCTCCCCAGCTCAGCCGCCATGTGTTGGAGTTTACCCCAGTGAACGAGAGGGTCGCCTCACTGCGCCTTCGGATTGGGGAGAGGGCTCTTGCTGTTGTTTGTGCCTATGGCCAAAATAGCAGTATAGAGTATCCGGCCTTCTTGGAGTCCCTGGGAGAGGTACTGAGGAGTGCTCAGACTGGGGACTCCATTGTGTTACTGGGGGACTTCAATGCTCACGTGGGAGATGACAGTGACACCTGGAGGGGCGTGGTTGGGAGGAACGGCCTCCCCGATCTGAACCCGAGTGGTGTTTTGTTATTGGACTTCTGTGCTAGTCACGGTTTGTCCATAACGAACACCATGTTCGAGCATAGGGGTGTCCATAAGTGCACGTGGCACCAGGACACCTTAGGTCGGAGGTCAATGATAGACTTTGTAGTCGTTTCATCTGATCTCCGGCCCTATGTCTTGGACACTCGGGTGAAGAGAGGGGCTGAGCTGTCAACTGATCACCACCTGGTGGTGAGTTGGATCCGCTGGCGGAGGAGGAAGCTGGACAGACCTGGCAGGCCCAAACGTATGGTGAGGGTCTGCTGGGAACGTCTGGCCGAGCACTCTGTCGGGGAGGTCTTTAACTCCCACCTCCGGGAGAGCTTTTCCCAGCTTCCGAGGGAGGCGGGGGACATTGAGTCTGAGTGGACCATGTTCTCTACCTCCATTGTGGACGCAGCTGTTCAGAGCTGTGGCCGCAAGGTCTCCGGTGCCTGTCGTGGCGGCAATCCCCGAACCCGGTGGTGGACACCAGAAGTAAGGGATGCCGTCAAGCTGAAGAAGGAGTCCTATCGGGCCATGTTAACCTCCAGGACTCCCGAGGCAGCTGACGGGTATCGGCAGGCCAGGCGTGCTGCAGCTCGGGCAGTTGCGGAGGCAAAAACTCGGAACTGGGAGGAGTTCGGGGAGGCCATGGAGAAGGACTATCGGTCGGCCTCGAAGAAATTCTGGCAAACCGTCCGGCGCCTCAGGAGGGGGAAGCAGTACTCTGCCAACACTGTTTACAGTGCGGGTGGGGAGCTGTTGACCTCGACTGGGGACATTGTCGGGCGGTGGAAGGAATACTTTGAGGATCTCCTCAATCCCACCATCATGTCTTCCACTGAGGAGACTGAGGCTGATGACTCAGAGGTGGACTCGTCCATTACCCAAGCTGAAGTCACTGAGGTGGTTTGCAAGCTCCTCGGTGGCAAGGCACCGGGGGTGGATGAGATCCGCCCTGAGTATCTCAAGTCTCTGGATGTTGTGGGGCTGTCTTGGTTGACACGCCTCTGCAACATCGCGTGGCGGTCAGGGACAGTGCCTCTGGAGTGGCAGACTGGGGTGGTGGTCCCTCTTTTTAAGAAAGGGGACCGGAGAGTGTGCCCCAATTATAGGGGAATCACACTTCTCAGCCTCCCAGGGAAGGTTTACTCCAGGGTACTGGAGAGGAGAATTCGACCAATAGTCGAACCTCGGATCCAGGAGGAACAATGCGGTTTTCGTCCTGGTCGCGGAACACTGGACCAGCTCTATACCCTTCATAGGGTGCTCGAGGGTTCATGGGAGTTTGCCCAACCAGTCCACATGTGCTTTGTGGATCTGGAGAAGGCATTCGACCGTGTCCCCCGTAGTATTCTGTGGGGGGTGCTTCGGGAGTATGGGGTTCGGGGCTCTTTGCTAAGGGCTGTCCGGTCCCTGTACGAACGGAGCAGGAGTCTGGTTCGCATTGCCGGCAGTAAGTCAGACCTGTTCCCGGTGCATGTTGGACTCCGGCAGGGCTGCCCTTTGTCACCGGTTCTGTTCATAATTTTTATGGACAGAATTTCTAGGCGCAGCCAGGGGCCAGAAGGAATCCTGTTTGGGAACCACAGGATTTCATCTCTGCTTTTTGCGGATGATGTTGTCCTGTTGGCTTCTTCAAACCAGGACCTTCAGCATGCACTGGGGCGGTTTGCAGTCGAGTGTGAAGCGGCTGGGATGAGAATCAGCACCTCCAAGTCCGAGGCCATGGTTCTCGACCGGAAAAGGGTGGCTTGCCCTCTCCAGGTTGGTGGAGAAGTTCTGCCTCAAGTGGAGGAGTTTAAGTATCTCGGGATCTTGTTCACGAGTGAGGGAAGGATGGAGCGTGAGATCGACAGGCGGATCGGTGCAGCCTCCGCAGTGATGCGGTCGCTTTACCGGTCCGTTGTGGTGAAGAAGGAGCTGAGCCAAAAGGCGAAGCTCTCAATTTACCGGTCGATCTACGTTCCGACTCTCACCTATGGTCATGAGCTTTGGGTAATGACCGAAAGGACAAGATCGCGGATACAAGCGGCCGAAATGAGTTTCCTTCGCAGGGTGGCTGGGCGCTCCCTTAGAGATAGGGTGAGAAGCACAGTCACTCGGGAGGAGCTCGGAGTAGAGCCGCTGCTGCTCCACATCGAGAGGAATCAGCTGAGGTGGCTCGGGCATCTTTTTCGGATGCCTCCTGGATGCCTCCCTGGGGAGGTGTTCCAGGCATGTCCCCCCGGGAGGAGGCCCCGGGGAAGACCCAGGACACGCTGGAGGGACTATGTCTCTCGGCTGGCCTGGGAACGCCTCGGTGTTCTTCCCGAGGAGCTGGCCGAGGTGTCTGGGGAAAGGGAAGTTTGGGCTTCCCTGCTTAGACTGCTGCCTCCGCGACCCGGTCCCGGATAAAGCGGAAGAAGACGAGACGAGACGAGACGAGACTAAAAAAATTGCAAGATGTCTTCATATTACACCCACCCACGCAAGATGAAATGAGCTCATGGAGCGGGACAGAGATGTGTTTCTGTCATGGAAACCCAAACACTAACTTTTAAAGAAGGAAAATTTGATTGTGACATCATCATGAAATAACTGTGTCCTCTAGAGTCACAAAGTTCATCTGTGTAACCAGGAAATTCATTATAGTTTTAACATGAAGTTTGTTATTGAAGTTATCAACTGTTCATTGATGGAGACTTGAGTGTAAAACTGTTCATGACAACTGCAGTCCTAAAGTTAGCAAGTCAATCGTAGTCCTCAGACAGATGCATTACTGTAAGTGTCCAGAGCCATCTTTCAAGTGTGACTTTCGACTGTCCATATGGGGCCATCCTCCACAGCAGCGATGTGACGAGACTCCAGCCAGAAGTAGGGCATCAGGATGGATCAGGCAGGTCTGAGGAGCAGGCGAGGTTCAGCATCAGTGGTGTCTCAGGATCGACATGCTACATTTGGTGTCACCTAAAGAGTAAGAACAGTATACATTTTGTGCTGAGTGGAAGCAGGGACTCCAGGAAGACTAACTATGACAGCATAATTATAAAAGCGTATAGTGAAGGCTACATCAGGGGGCAGAGCCTTTTCTTACAAAGCCCCACTGTTATGGAACAGCCTTCCAAGTAATGTTCGGGAATCAGACACAGTCTCAGCATTTAAGTCTAGGCTGAAAACATATCTGTTTAGTCAAGCCTTTTGTTAATGGTGTTTATGAGGTAAAGGAGTAGATCTGGAGGGTCCTCAGACATAGAGTGTTTTGGTAAACTGGGATGTATGGATGCTGTCAGTCCCCACTCGCTTGCTCACTCGAGTTTGTTGACGGTGTAGTGGCTGGCTGCTTTATGTCCCGGGGCTCCCTCATGCCTGTGTTACCTTCTGGCTCTCTCCTTTTAGTTATGCTGTCATAGTTAGTTGCCGGAGTCCCTGCTTGTACTCGGTGCAATATGTATACTGTTCCTACTTATTCAGGTGACATTGGGCATACCTAACCACCTGTGTTTTCTTTCTCTCCCCCCCACCCCAAATCTGTCCCTCTGAGTTACATGGAGTCAACAGGAAATCTTTTGGTGGAGACGGTGGGGACCTCGACTGGCTATCGTAGTCTGCAGGGAATCGGCAGTCAGACATTCTGTCGCATGTCCCAGACCCGGTGAAATGTAACTGAATTGTCTTGGCCAGCCCTAAGGGTCCCATCTGCATCTCATCATTGCTGAGGAGTGTGCTCCCATCACCCAATCAAGCATCCAGCCAGAGCAGGTCATGATATATTTTTTACCATATTAACATGCCATTGTGTGTTATGCCTGATGTAAAGACTCTCGTCTCTGCGAGCCTACCACACAGATTTAATACTTGTCATTTTTAGGGCATACCTAACAACGTGTTTTCTTTCTCTCTCTCTCTCCCCCCCACCCATCTGTCCCTCTGAGTTACATGTTGATCCTGGGATTGAGATGCTGGCCTCTTCTGCCCCTCGGACCTGCTTGATCCATCCTGGTGCCCTGTGTCTGGTCGGAGTTTTATCGCCCCACTCCTGTGAAGGACGGCCCCATGAGGACAGTTGAGGGTTATACCTGTTAAAACTGTTAATATTATAGTCAGGCTGTCTGTTGTTGCCCAAATGAGGATGGGTTCCCTTTTGAGTCTGGTTCCTCTCGAGGTTTCTTCCTCATGTCGTCTGAGGGAGTTTTTCCTTGCCACCTTCGCCACAGGCTTGCTCATTGGGGATAGATTAGGGATAAAATTAGCTCATGTTTTAAGTCGTTCAAATTCTGTAAAGCTGCTTTGCGACAATGTTTATTGTTAAAAGCGCTGTACAAATAAACTTGATTTGATTTGATTTGATAATTAAAAGGGGCGAGGCAGAAGGTAACACAGGCATGAGGGAGCCCCAGGACATAAAGCAGCAGCCACTACACCATCAACAAGAGCGGACCGAGAGGTTGCGCGGGAGCGAGGCTGCGCGAGTGCGGACCGAGAGGTTGCTCGGGAGCGAGGCTGCGCGAGAGCAGACCGAGAGGTTGCGCGGGAGTGAGGCTGCGCGAGAGCGGACTGAGAGGTTGCGCGGGAGCGAGGCTGCGTGAGAGCGGACCGAGAGGTTGCGCGGGAGTGAGGCTGCGCGGGAGCAGGCCCAAGAGGTAGCGCGGGAACGGGCCGCGTAACGACAACCAACGCAATGCCCCCGAAGAAAGCTCCTACGGTCGAGGAGATAGATGATATTAAAAAATCCCTCGACTTTCTGGGTGAAGAAATCTCTGCTGTCAGGATGCAGCAGAAGACCATCTTGGACCTGGTAGAAGAGGTCAAAGCTCTGAGGCTGCAGAACAAGGAGAAGGAAAAGAGGATCGCCATTCTCGAGAACCGAGTGGAGGAGCTGGAGCAGTACACCCGGATAAATGACATCATTGTGACCGGACTGCAAATTCAACCCCGCTCATATGCTGGAGCAGTGGCGAGAAGAGATGGAGAGGAACTGAATGAGGATGATGCTAACTCTGTGGAGAAACAGGTGTTAGCATTCCTGCACTCCAAGGGGATTGAGGTAAAAAGCAATAACATCGAAACATGTCACCCTCTCCCACGGAGAAGCAACACAGGCAAACCAGTGGTAATAATGCGATTTGCCAACAGAAAGCATAAGATGCAACTGTTAAAACAAGGGAAGAAACTGAAAGGCTCAGATGTGTTTTTAAATGAGCACTTAACAAAAAAAAATGCAGACATTGCAAAAAAGGCGAGACTACTAAGGAAACGGGAAAATCCAGAACACTTGGACACAAAACTGCAAGATTTTCATCAAGCTGAAGGGATCTCCAGAAGAGGCCAAGATCTTGGTCATCCGAGATATTGGGGAACTGGACAAATTCTGAGGGAGCCAATCAAAGCAATTTACAATCATGACACAAGGACTGGACACTGGACACTGGACACAACAACTGGACACTTTCCATTATACTGAGCACAAAATACAAGATATGGAAAATAATATTGATCCGGAAAATAATCTTTTCAGCAACATCAGTATCAGCTGCCGGTATTACACTGAATATCAATACAATGCAAAGATCAGAGACGGAAATAAGATATCAATTATTCATTTCAATACCAGAAGTCTGTATGCCAATTTCCATAAAATGAAGGAATATCTCAGTCAGTTCAATACTCCATTCAATATAATAGCCATATCAGAAACTTGGATCAACGATGAGATGGGAGTAGATTTTGAGCTGAATGGGTATGAATTAAATTATATCAATAGAAAGAACAAAAGAGGAGGGGGAGTGGCAATATATGTTGATAATAGTTTGGAATATAAAATTAATAATAAAATGACGGTAGCTGTTGATGATTGGATGGAGTGTATTACAATAGAAATATGTTGTGAAAAAATGAAAAATATAATGGTGAGCTGTATATACAGATCTCCTGGATCAAGCATAGAAGTTTTTATAGATTGGATGGAAAGTATGTTTATAAAATCAACTCAGAAGGTCATGTACATCTGTGGTGATTTTAACATTGACCTCTTAAATCATAAGAAACACAAAATGACAGAAGAGTTCATTAACTCAGTGTTCAGTATGGGACTGTATCCAACTATTACCAGACCAAGCAGGATCACTTCTCACAGCACCACTTTAATAGATAATATATTTACTAATATCCTGGAAAATAATACAGAGAGTGGACTACTATTAACAGACATCAGTGATCACCTACCTATTTTTAATGTATATTACTGTAATTATAGCAAGAAAAAGGATACTAAAAATTATAAATATATAAGAGTGAAAACTGAAGAAACCATGATTGCACTAAAAAATGACTTAATGATACAGGACTGGAATGTAGTTTATAAAGAAAAAGATGTTGATAAAGCATATGAGGAATTTTTAATAATATTCAATGAATTATATAATAAAAATTGTCCTATAAACAAATACAGTAATATACATAAATATACAAATAGTCCGTGGGTCACCAAGGGGCTACAAAATGCCTGCAAAAAGAAAAATATATTATACAGACAATTCTTAAAGCATTGAACTATAGAGGCAGAGGAAAAATATAAAAAATATAAAAATAAATTAACTAATATTATAAGGATATGTAAGAAAGACTATTATAATAAATTAGTGGAGAAAAATAAAAATGATATTAAAGGTATATGGACTGTACTAAATGGTATTGTGAGAAATGGATCCAAAACTACAAATTACCTGGAGTATTACACTGAAAATGATGAGACCATAAATAATATGGAGGATGTGGTGAATGGTTTTAATCAATTCTTTGTAAATGTGGGACCAGATTTAGCGGCAAAAATAAAGGAACCCGAGACAACACAATGTGGGGAAATAGAAGATATGGGGGACAGAAATCCAAGTACAATTTTTCTAACTGCAACTGATGAGGAAGAAATTATCCAAATTGTAAGAAAATGTAAAAACAAAACTTCTGCAGACTGGAATGATATAGACATGTTAACAGTAAAGACAGTTATTGAGGGAATTGTGAAACCACTCACCCACATCTGCAATTTATCTTTTCAATCAGGTACATTTGCAGACAAAATGAAAATTGCAAAAGTGATACCATTGTTTAAAACCAGAGATAGACACCATTTCACAAACTACAGGCCTGTTTCTTTACTCCCCCAATTCTCCAAAATACTCAAAAAACTTTTTTCAGATAGATTGGACAAATTCATTGAAAAACACAACCTCCTTACAGACAGTCAATATGGATTCAGAACGGACAGATCAACATCGATGGCACTAACGGAACTAATAGAGGAAATCACAAAATGTATAGACAATAAAAAAATAGCAGTTGGAGTATTTGTGGACCTAAAAAAAGCATTTGATACCATTGATCATAGTATATTATTAAGTAAACTAGAAAAGTGTGGTGTTAGGGGAGTTGGGTGGAGTTGGCTGTCGAGCTATCTAAGAAACAGGCAACAGTTTGTGCAGATAGGTGACCATAAATCTGATTTCATGAACATTACATGCGGGGTACCACAGGGGTCAATATTAGGTCCGAAATTATTCATAATATATATCAATGACATATGTACAATTTCGCAAGTACTGAAATTTGTTTTGTTTGCAGATGACACCAATATTTTTTGTTCCGGTGAGAATTTGCAGCAGACTTTAGAGACAATCACAACTGAAATAAATAAACTAAAACTATGGTTTGACAAAAATAAATTATCATTAAATCTAAGCAAAACAAAGATTATGTTGTTTGGGAGACATGAAATAGATTGTAATGTAGAATTGATAATAGACAATACTAAGATAGAAATGGTACAGGAAATTAAATTTCTTGGTGTGATTTTGGATCATAAAGTCTGCTGGAAACCTCATGTAGGATACATACGAGCAAAACTGGCAAAGTGCTCGGCAATTCTGTGGAAAACAAAATATATTCTTGATTGTAAATCTTTGCGTACTCTATATTACTCGTTATTTTTGCCATATCTGACTTATTGTGTCGAAGTCTGGGGAAACGCCTACAAAACCACTCTGCAGCCGATATGTACAATACAGAAAAGAGCAATAAGGACAATAAACAAAACAGGATACAGAGATCACACAAACTCACTATTCATAAAATCACACATGTTGAAATTTATGGATCTGGTCAAATTCAGAACAGCACAAATAATGTACAAAGCAAGAAATAATCTATTGCCAAAAAATATACAAGGAATGTTTAGTGAGAGAGAGGGGATATAATCTAAGGGGAGACCTAAATTTTAAAAAATCCAAAGGTTAGAACAAATATGAAAAGCGTGTGCGTATCGAGCTGTGGGGTGACTTTATGGAACAGACTGGAGACAGAAATAAAACAAAGTGCAAATATAAATCTGTTTAAAAAAAGGTACAAAAAATATTTTTAAATAAGTATATTGAAGGGGAAGTATGTTAACGGAGTATGATGAGGGATAAATAGAATAGGGTTGATTGTTATATTAGAACTAACTTAGTATATGGTATATATTTATTTATGGGATAGATATCTTCATATTTACAGGGATAGGTATGTAGTAGATATTTATTTTTGTAATTATATATTTATATAGATATTTACGAAGTGTATATATGGTATAAAGTATATATATATATATATATATATATATATATTTTGTAATTATATATTTATATAGATATTTATGAAGTGTATGTGTATGTGTGTGTATGTATATGTGTATGTGTATGTGTGTAAATGTGTATATATATATATATATATATATATATATATATATATATATATATATATATATATATATATATATATATATATGTATGTATGTATGTATGTATATATGTGTGTGTGTGTGTGTGTGTATGTATATGTGTATATATATATATATATATATATATATATATATATATATATATATATATATATATATATGGATATGGTATGTAGTATATATTTATTTTTGTAATTATATATTTATATGGATAATCATGAAGTGTATATATGGTATATATTTTTATAGGTGTATTAATGTAGTTTGGATTTCGGGGTAGTTAAAAAGGGGTGGGAAATAAAAAAAAAAGTATTGTACTTCTTCCCACTCCTTTTTCGAACAATGTGCGGTGTACTGTAATGTCTTAGCTTTTTATGTTATTTTATTTATTCTTTTTTGTCACTTTTTCATTTTCTTTCTTTTGTATGTACAAATAGTTACATACATTTTTATACATGTTCGAAATAAATAAATTCATTCATTCATTCATTCATTCATTCATAACAAACCCGAATTTGTTGAATGTCTGAGAGTTGGGGGGGGGGGCAGCATCCATACATCCCAGTTTACCAAAACACTCTATGCCTGAGGACCCTCCAGATCTACACCTTTACCTCTTAAACACTATTAACAAAAGGCTTCTCACACAGTGTTCGTTCTCTCTCTCTCTCTCTCTCTCCTACTGGCTAACCCTGAAAGACACAGAGACACACATTAATAGCAGCCAGTAATTAGACACAGGTATAACTCAGCACATGTTACCTGCTGGTTCAACCTGATTCCTCACCATTCAAAGCCAATGCCCAATCATATCATCACTGCCACAGCCTCCAATCCTTGACTTGCAAGTGATGTCAAAGCAAAATAGAAAATCAGATGTTGGCCATGTTGTGGAAATACAAATGTGGGGTCAAGTGATATTCCATACAAAGCATAGTCACGTGTGCGCAACTCTCTTTGTTTTTCCACTGCTTTAAGTGTTCTTTTAGCTCTGCCATATCTTTGTGCTGTATATGGTTGTGGTCACAACAGGACTCGTGACTGTGGCACATTCTGATATTTTAGAATTCCATCCATGATTCAGAAAGAGAAAACTCTGAGGCTCAGTATGGAGAGGAGATGAGGGGATCAGGACACTTTGTCCAATGACCATTTTGTCCAATAGTTAAGACATTTTGTCCAAAGCCTTTTTCAGATGCACCATCAATTATTTTATATGTCAGGTATTCCTGTGTTTGCGAATGAAGCCCTGCAAGAGCGTTGCCCTGCGCCTAAAGATTTAACATGATACAGACGGATTTAAAAATTAATAACTTGGCCAACGGAGCTCGCAGTGAAGCCAAATTTGACAAGCACCTCTCTCTAAGCCTACCCCTTGGAAAGAGCATGGTCTCGGGTCAGTAGCACCACACCTCGGTTCGGGATTCATGAACAAAGCCCCCGCGAGAGCGCTGCTTGGCACCTAAAGATTTAACATGATCCATACTATAGCACTCATTTGCTTTACAAAAATGTGTTTTGCTTTGGTCAAATCCCACTGAGAATTCCTCCTTTGTTTCTGTGACGGAGCAGCTCCGTCACTGACTGCGGCCGGCGCAACACACACACACACACACACACACACACACGTACTACGCATCTCTCTTCCCCTCCCCGAACAATAGCGCGACCAAGGGTGCACACTTGGTAGCACAAATGTAAAGATGCATACACACAAACAGATGAAAACTTACCCAGTCTATAGAAATGCACCGCCATAACCTACCCATCCGCATCCAGCGGCAAAACCGGGCGGGAGAATAGGCGTCACTTATATAGAGGGATGACACAGGGGAAGACGGGTCAGGTGATGCAAAATAATATGTTTTAATAATAATGTCAATCTGGCCATGGTCATAGTACGTGTATATTTTTGTGGGATGTTTGGGATGATTATTTATGGAAAAAAAAACCCGGACACTACAATGAAGGGAAGTTGTTTATGTTTTTTTTTAGGCCTAGTGGGAGGGGCTTCAGGTATAAAAAGGGGCTGCCTGGGCCCTACTAGGAGAGTGTGGTGAGTTACGGAGAAGGTAACAGGGAGTCTTGTGTTGAGTTGTTGAAGAGCTAATTTTTTCTCCCCCATTTGTGTATATAGTGCATTTCTGTTTAATTGTTTTTGTTTCCTTCACGTTATTTGGATTTTGGGTTGTAAATACTGGCACTGGGGGCGGCACGGTGGTGTAGTGGTTAGCGCTGTCGCCTCACAGCAAGAAGGTTCTGGGTTCGAGCCCCGGGGCCGGCGAGGGCCTTTCTGTGCGGAGTTTGCATGTTCTCCGCGTGGGTTTCCTCCGGGTGCTCTGTTTCCCCCACAGTCCAAAGACATGCAGGTTAGGTTAACTGGTGACTCTAAATTGACCGTAGGTGTGAATGTGAGTGTGAATGTTGTCTGTGTCTATGTGTCAGCCCTGTGATGACCTGGCGACTTGTCCAGGGTGAACCCCGCCTTTCGCCCGTAGTCAGCTGGGATAGGCTCCAGCTTGCCTGCGACCCTGTAGAACAGGATAAAGCGGCTAGAGATAATGAGATGATGAGATGAGAATGAATACTGGCACTGCTTGCACCTGGTGAGGTGAGGACAATAAAGAAAAAAAACACCACCATATTTTCTGACTGAGCCTGTTTTTTTGTTTTTTGGGGTTTTTCGAAAGAACTCCACAACATATGGTGTCAGAAGTGGGATGGCTAGTCGGAAAAAACCCTCCTTCCCAGGTGCACCGGTCTGCGTTCCCAGTGGAGAGAGCAGCCAGTGGAAATGGCAGCCAGCAGTGCCGACCCAGAGTGGGAAACGGACAAAGAGGATGAGGACACCTGGTGGGCCCCAGCTGTTCCTGCAGCCCTGGCGGAGACAGGCGACTCAGGAGGAGAGTTGGTGGTTATGATACAGGACTTTTTGACAGCACAACAAAAGAGAGAGGAGGGCCTGCTGGCAGCGATCAGGGGCCTGAGGGCCTTTCTTCCATCAACTCAACCTGTTGTCCCGCCACGCCAAAGGAATTTGCCAGGTGCCACTACCGCACCCAGCACAGTGACGGCCAGCAGTCTCAGAATGGAACTGCCCACACCAGCACCCCGATGTGTGCAGAGGGACACGTCACCAGCAGCATCCATCCCGTTTCCAGAGGCAGACCAGCCAAGACCGGACTGGAGGCCCTATGGCGAGCCCAGAATTCCCCAATACCAACTTGGAGAGGACATGGAAAACTATCTACTATGCTTTGAGCGTATGGCAAAAACATGCCATTGGCCAGAGAGTGAGTGGGCATGCCGCCTTGTGCCACTGCTGACGGGGAAGGCGCTGGAGGCCTACACAGCGATGGACGAGGAGAGGGCCCACTGGTATCCAGACTTGAAGACGGCACTTCTGGCCAAATTTGACATCTCTCCAGAAACCTACCGGCAGCAGTTTAGGTCTATGACAGCGCCACCTGGCGAGAACCCGACTGAGACCTACCACTGCCTGAAGGGACTCTACCGGCACTGGATACGGCCAGAGCAGCACAGCAAGGAGCAGATCGGGGAGCTCATCATCCTGGAGCAGCTACTGTGGGTCCTGTCACCGGAAGTACAAACCTGGGTAAAGGAGCATGAGCCAGTGGAAGGGCTCATGGCTGCCAAGCTGGCAATGCAGTAGCTCAACACCCGGAGAGGGGGCCCAGCTTCACACTCCACCAGTGCAACACCCCGACCAGCATTCCAGCCACTGCAGTCATGGCCTGGGAGGAGAGAACATCAACCGGAGGTTCCAGGTACCACCACCAGCACTGCCCCAAACCAACAAACCTATGGTAAGGAGTTTGTGTGTTTTTATTGCCAGCAGCCAGGCCACAAAGCATCCATTTGTCCTATACGGAAGGCAAAGGTCACTGGCGCCTGCTATGCACCACGTCCGGGGGGGGGCCCAATGAAAATAACACCGGTCGAATGCAACACCATAAAATTGTCAGTATAAATGGGCAGCAGGTTACTGCTCTCTTGGACACTGGTAGTTTCACATCCCTGATTAAACTCTGCTTGGTGCTGGTGGGCTGTGTGGACTACAGCAGACAGACAGACATTTTATGTGTGCATGGGGATAAGCATCCCTATCCCAAAGCGGACATAACAGTGACTATTGATGAACAATCTTACCTGTTGACTTTTGGTGTAGTTGAGAACTTGCCTGTTGACATAATTTTTGGATGTGATTTACCTGTGTTGATGAACTTACTGCATGAGAGGGAAATGCCAGCAAAAACAGACAGTGGGGAGGAGGGAGATGCAAATGTGTCATGTCCTGTGATCACCCAAGCCCAAGCTAAAGGTGTCCAACCACTCCCAGACTTGGACAGTAGTCTGTGCGAGGGTGGCACTAAGGGCCCAAGAAAATCCTGTCGCCAACGCCGCTTTGAGAAGCAGCTGAGGCAAACTGAGCCAGAGGGGGAGAGTGCAGTTAAAGAAATGTGGGAAGTGCCTCAAAATATTTCTGAGCTGCAGAGGGAGGATAAAACTTTGATAACATTGTTTGCTAAGGTAGGGAATGAGGCAAATGGAAGTCATGTGAGGAGGGAAAGGTTCATTATGGATAAGGATGTGCTGTATGCTGCTGATAGTGAACATAGGTGCCTGGTTATCCCTGCTAGCTGTAGACACCTAATCATGTATCTAGCACACACACTCCCATGGGCTGGACACCTTGGCCATAACAAAACATACATGCGCATCAGTTCACGTTTTTACTGGCCCTCCATGTACACAGACATCCAGAAATATTGCACCACATGTCCCACATGCCAGAAAACATGCCCTGGCCACAAGTCTGACAGAGCATTCCTGCAATCATTTCCAATCATCTCCACTCCATTTCGCAGGATCGCAATGGACATTGTTGGGCCCTTGGTGAAAAGTAGCAGAGGTCACCAGTACATCTTAGTTATCTGTGACTATGCCACACGTTTCCCTGAGGCCTTTCCCCTGCGGACCATCACTGCTCCCACGGTACTGCGGGTGTTGGTGCAATTATTTTCCAGAGTAGGAATACCAGATGAGATCCTCACGGACCAAGGGATGAACTTCATGTCACGGTTAATCCAGCTTTTCCAGAAGCAACTGGGCATCACAGCCATTAAAACCACGCCCTACCATCCACAGACCGATGGCCTGGTGGAAAGATTCAACCAGACGCTGAAGAGGATGCTGCAGAAATTCGTGGATGATACTGGCAAAGCCTGGGACAGATGGCTGCTCTTCCTGCTTTTTGCCTACTGGGAAGTTCCCCAGGCTTCAACTGGCTTTTCCCCATTCGAACTGTTGTATGGCTGGGAGGTACAGGGACCCTTGGACCTCCTACGAAAGAGCTGGGAAGGGCCCTCCACCACTTCAAGCGATAGAGGGGTGGTGCAGTTCATGCTGGAGATGAGGGACCGGCTGGAGAGATACCAGAAGGAGGCCAAGGTCAACCTGCAAGAGGCCCAGAAGAGCCAGAAGGCCTGGTATGACCAACACGCCCAACACCGGGAGTTCCAGCCTGGCCAAAAAGTCCTGTTGCTGCTTCCCTCCTCCAACAGCAAGCTCCTGGCAAAATGGCAAGGGCCATACCACATCACCCACAAGATGGGGCCAGTGACCTACGAGGTACATCACCCAGACAGGAAAAACAAACAAACAAACAAACATATCATATCAACCTGTTGAAAGAGTGGAAAGAATGTGGTGTCCAGGCTCCAGAAAAGGCACTGCTGGTGAGGGAGGTGAACCTGGAAGATGAGGACGAGGTGGAACCCGAAGAGCTAGCGGTACCTGCTGCGCCAGTGCTGGAGCATCTTGAACTGCAGCAAGCTGCACAGCTGATCGGGCTCTTCCAGGAGGTCTCTTCCCTCTTTGCGGCAAGGCCAGGCAAGACCACTCTGGTCGAACATGTGGTATGCCTCAAGGACAGCCGACCAGTCCGCCAATGTCCCTACCGTGTCCCACAACAGCTGGTGGGGAAATTGAAGCAGGATATAGAGGAGATGCTGAAGCTTGGGGTAATCGAGCCTTCCAACTCAGAGTGGTGCAGTCCAGTAGTCATCATTGTCAAGAAGGATGGCTCACTGCACATCTGTATTGACTTCAGAAAACTCAATTCCATCTCTGAGTTCAATGCATACCCCATGCCCAGAATTGACGAGTTGCTGGAAAAGATTGGAGCAGCCAGATACATCACCACCCTGGATCTGTGTAAGGGATACTGGCAGGTGCCCCTGGAGAAATCATCCCGGCCATACACAGCATTCCAAACACCAGCGGGACTTTTCCAGTTTACAGTGATGCCATTTGGCCTGCATGGAACACCTGCCACCTTCCAGCGACTGATGGACCGAGTCCTCCAGGGTTGCGACCACTGCAGTGCAGCCTATTTGCATGATGTGGTGATCTTCAGCAACACCTGGGAGGAACATTGTGAACATCTCTCGCTGGTCCTGAGGAGAATCCAGGAGGGGGGACTGACCCTCAACCTCTTGAAGTGTGAGTGGGCCTGACAGGAGACCCAATACCTAGGTTACCAACTGGGGCGAGGACAGGTGCGGCCGCAAGTGGATAAGGTGGAAGCTCTCCAAAACTCGCCGCAGCCCTGCACCAAGAAAGAGGTCTGGTCCTTCCTGGGATTGGCCGGTTGGTACAGACGGTTCATGCCTCAGTTTGCCACCATCACTGCCCCCCTCACAGCACTGACCAGCAAGGACCAGCGGAACCCCATAACCTGGTCCACGGACTGTGAAACTGCCTTCGGAACCCTGAAGAAATACCTGTGTTCCTCACCTGTTCTCCAGAGCCCCGATTTCAGTAAATGGTTTCTGGTTCAAGTGGACGCCTCTGCAGTGGGCCTTGGGGCAGTCCTGGCCCAAGGAGGCAGGGGAGAGGAACAACCAATTCTGTACCTAAGCCGCAAGCTGCAGCCACATGAGATCAGGTATTCCACAGTGGAAAAAGAGGGCCTGGCCATAAAGTGGGCACTGGAGAGCCTGAGGTACTACCTGCTCGGATGAGAGTTTGACTTGGAGACCGACCACAGAGCTCTAACCTGGATCAACTCCATGAAAGACCACAACAGCTGCCTAACTCGTTGGTACCTCTCACTCCGGCTGTGCCGGTTCACCATCCGCCACTGAGCAGGCAAGGCCAACATGGTGGCAGACTACCTTTTGAGGTTGCCGCACATCTCCAACCTCCGGGAGGAGGGGGATAATGTGACAGAGAAGCTCCATCACTGACTGCGGCCGGCGCAACACACACATACACACACACACGTACTACGCATCTCTCTTCCCCTCCCCGAACAATAGCGCGACCAAGGGTGCACACTTGGTAGCACAAATGTAAAGACGCATACACACATACACACAAACAGATGAAAACTTACCCAGTCTATAGAAATGCACCGCCATAACCTACCCATCCGCTTCTGGCGGCAAAACTGGGCAGGAGAATAGGCGTCACTTACATAGAGGGATGACGCGGGGGAAGACGTGTCAGGTGATGCAAAATAATATGTTTTAATAATAATGTCAATCTGGCCATGGTCATAGTATGTGTATATTTTTGTGGGATGTTTGGGATGATTATTTATGGAAAAAAAATGGACACTACAATGAAGGGAAGTTGTTTGTTTTTTTTGAGGCCTAGTGGGAGGGGCTTCAGGTATAAAAAGGGGCTGCCTGGGCCCTACTAGGAGAGTGTGGTGAGTTACGGAGAAGGTAACAGGGAGTCTTGTGTTGAGTTGTTGAAGAGCTCATTTTTTTCTCCCCCATTTGTGTATATAGTGCATTTCTGTATAATTTTTGTTTTTGTTTCCTTCACGTTATTTGGATTTTGGGTTGTAAATACTGGCACTGCTTGCACCTGGTGAGGTGAGGACAATAAAGAAAAAAAAACCCACAACCATATTTTCCGACTGAGCCTGTTTTTTTTTGGGGGGGAGGGTTTCGAAAGAACCCCGCAACATTTTCAAACAAACAAATACCTGAAAAATAAAATAACTGATTGTGCATATGAAAAAGGCTTTAGATGAAATGGTCATGGGACGAAATTACCTGTATTCGTACTCGATGATCGGTAGAAGCATCTTATCTTCAAAAAAGCCTGACTTTTTAAAAAAATAATATGGGTCAAAACCACACATATCTATCTTTGCTTGATTGTTCAAATCGTGGTAATACTGAGAAAATTCAGCATTGTTTACAGACATGTTTTCAGCAGCTGCCATCCTAGTTGCTTTGTAAATCCACCATCATGGTGGATGCTGATGATGTAGCACATTTTGATCACATGGTTGCAAGTCATCTATAAGAGAAGAGCAGTGTGACACATGGTGTATGGTTTGTCAACAGTAGAAGCAGAGCCCTTCCTTGTGCCTTTGCTCATGTTTTGAGTGAGCCACTCTAGTATGGGAGCTCTTCATGGACTCAGGGACCTCTGCATCAGGTGGATGAGACATGGGGCTTTGCACAGGTGGTGGGTTTTAGAGCAAATTGTCGTGTTGGATAGAGATGTCTATTAGAGAGTCCAAAAAGGCCTGTATGACAGCATCCTTAAACCCCAGTTTACCAAAATACTGTATGCCTGAGGACCCTCCAGATCTACTCCTTTACCAAGCAAAAAACTATTAACAAAAGGCTTGACTAAATAGATATGTTTTCAGCTGAGAATTAAACACTGAGACTGTGCCTGAGTCCCGAAACCTACTTGGCAGGCTGTTCCATAATTGTGGGGCTTTATAAGAGAAGGTTCCACCCCCCCGATGTTGCCTTCACTATTTGAGGTACCAACAAATAGCCTGCACCTTTTGATCCAAATAGGCGTGGCAGGTCATTATAACATGGCTGTGACAGACCAGACTCTCGCGGATTATAAATGAACTCAAGGTTTTGATGAGAACAGGGTAATCAGAAACAGTGTACAAAAGCCAGGTCAGGTCAATACTGAGAGATCCAAAACAGTAACAAGGGATAGACAAATCGTGGTCAGAAAACAGGCAATAGTCGAAGAACTGGGAATCAGGAGATACAGGCAATCTAAACACAAGGGCTAAGCAAATCATAATAGGAAAACAGGCAGGGATCAAGAAACCAGTAAAGAGAAATGGGCAATCAAAACACAAGGTCTAGGCTAAGTGAGAAAAAAAAACAGAAGGCAAAAAGGGTCATACACAGAGAAACAATCAGAATAATAACGCTCAGTAGGCTTACGGGAAGTGAAGACAATACTGTGCAAAGAACAAGGCAGACAAAGGGGTATAAATACAGACATAAACAAAAAGGTACAGGTGATTGTGATTAGAACTCAGGTGAACCACTCCTCGGAAGTGGTTCCGGATTGGTTGACGGAGTGCACGTGGTAGTGACTGGTGTGTGAGAGGGATTATGAGAACTGGAGTCCTGAGGGCTGAGACAGATGGAGGGTGAGCCTGGAAGCGTGACAGTACCCCCCCCCCAAGGAGTCCAAGGAGGCCGAGGGACAAGGACGACCACAACGACCGCCACCCACGCCGCCGGGAACACTCCTGAGCGAGCCATCAGAACTGCCGCGGTGCTGGACAGAGGGCCGTCATCGTGGATGACCTCTGGAACCACCTGGGACGGCCCCTAGGCCGAGGCATGAGCTTCTCTGGATGATGCTGATTGAACTCCTCCACCAACCCCGGATCCAGGACATCTTGTGTGGGAACCCAGCTACGCTCCTTGGGCCCATTGCCCTCCCAGTCCACTAGGTACTGTAGAGTCCCTCTTCTCCTTCTGAAGTCCAGCAACTGGCAGACAGCATTCACCGGGGTGCCTTCCACATACACCAGAGGTGGGGGCGTTACATCGGGTGTGGCCTCATCCAACAGACCTGAGACAACAGGTTTCAAGAGAGATACATGAAACAAGTTGGAAACACAGTAATGCACAGGCAGATCTAATTTGTAAGTAACCTCATTAATTCTCTGGAGAATCTTAAACGGACCAATGTACTTGGGCAATAATTTTCTACTTCCCTCAGGAAGGTCCCCAGGGAGGTAGGTAGGTGTATCACCTCTATGGCGATCTGCCAGCCTCTTGTGTCAGCGGAGGACGTTCTCAATCTGCTGGTGGGTCTGTTCCCAGACCTGCTCACTCCATTGTATCCAACTGTCAATGGCCAGGTTGTCCGAGGGCGTGGCAGACCATGGCATTAAGGGGGGTTGGTAACCCAGCATACATTGAAAAGGGGTTAACCCTGTAGCAGAGCTAGTTAATGAATTTTGTGCCATTTCTGCCCAGGGCAAATATTTTGACCAGTCAGCTCGATTATCGTGACAATACATTCTCAAAAATGTTCCCAGATCTTGATTGACTCTTTCACTTTGACCATTAGACAAAGGACTCGGGACCAGGATATATATGAGAAAGGGCATCTGCTTTGGTATTATGGGAACCGGGACAATAAGTAATGGAAAAATTAAATCAAGAGAAAAATAAGTACCACCAAGCCTGACGGGGGTTGAGCTGTTTAGCTGACCGTAAATATTCAAGATTTTTATGATCTGTTAAAACTAGGAAGGGATGCATAGCTCCCTCTAGCCAATGGTGCCATTCTTCAAAAGCAAGTTTCATGGCCAGCAATTATCTGTCTCCTATACCATAATTGCATTTGGCAGGGGTCAGTTTATGGGAGTAGAAAGCTATCAGAAGCACTTTACAGGGCTCACCTACATGCTGGGACAACACAGCTCCAGTGCCTACCTCAGAGGTGTTGACCTCTACCATGAAAGGCTGAGTGGGATCAGGATGCTTCAGAATGGGGGCTGAAGTGAGGGCTACCTTGAGGGACTCGAATGCTTCCTGCGCCTGGGGGTTCCATGAAAGTTTTTTGGTGTTTCCCTTCATTAAGGTGGTAAGTGGGGCTGCTATGCTACTGAAATTGTGAATGAAACGGCGATAGAAGTTAGCAAACCCAAGAAATTGCTGGAGTTCCTTTATGGAAATAGGGACAGGCCAGTTAGCTATGGCTTCTACTTTCTTATCCATAACAACACCCTTCGGACTGATGACATAGCCTAGGAATGAAGTAGAAAGGAGATGAAATTCACACTTCTCCCCTTTAACATCTAGCTGATTTTCAAGCAGACACGGAAGGACAGAACAAACATGATGAATATGAGTTTTGAGATTAGGGGAATAAATCAAAATGTCGTCAATGTAGGCAATAACATATTGGCCAAGCATATCCCTGAGGACATAATTTATGAACGTTTGGAATATGGACGGGGCATTATGCAACCCGAAGGGCATTACTAAGTACTCATAGTGCCCCCTAATGGTAAGAAATGCAGTTTTCCATTCATCACCTTCCTTTATGCGGACTAAATTGTATGTGCTTCTTAAGTCAAGTTTTGTGAATATAGATGCCCCACGAAGTTGTTCTAGTGCTACAAGGACTAAAGGCAATGGGTAAGAATAGGGTTTAGTGATTTGATTTAACCCACAATAATCAATGCACAGCCTAAGTCCCCCATCCTTCTTGTTGATGAAAAAGAACCCTGCAGCTGTGGGAGATGTAGAAGGATGGATGAAACCCTGTTCTAAGGCCTCCTGAACATACTCCTCCATCGCTTTCTCCTTCGCTTGAGTGAGTGGATAAATCCTAGACTTAGGTGGAAAAGCATCATCTATTAACTCTATGGAACAGTCATGTTCTCTATGAGGGGGAAGTTTGGTCACATTATTCTTGCTAAACACTTCTAACAGGTCACTGTATTCGGGGGGAATGGAGACTACAACACTGGCATTGGGGCTTTCTATAGTCATTGATGATGCCATAACTGTGGGAAATGCTAGACAGTTGTCATAACAGTAACTGGACCAAAAGAGTATTTCTTTATTGGACCAAGATATGACATGGTTATGTTTTCTAAGCCAGGGCAAACCTAAAATGATAGCATACTCACAAGAATTTAATCCAAAAAACAAATCACTTCTGAATGTAAAGCACTGACAGTCATACTAATGGGTTTTGTGACCTGGTTAACAAGTCCTTCTCCCACGGGAGCCCCATCAACAGCAATCAGTCTCAGCTGTGTTTCCAGTGGCTCCACATGAATCTGGAGTTGCTCCACCAGCTCAGAGTGAATAAAGTCCCCTTCAGCTCTGGAATCAATCAATGCTGAGAACACAGAGACAGACTGAGGGCAGTTAACTGTCATGGGTAGGGGAAAGGACTTGGAGACCAACCCCTTAGTGGGTATACTCACCACATTAGCGTGTGGAGTAGACCCCATGCACTTTCCCAGGGTTGGCGCCGGAGTTTTGTGTCAACGGATTTGACAGTCATGTGGAAGGTGACCAGCAGTTCCGCAATAGAGACACAACCCTTCATGGAGATGTCGGTGCCTTTCTTCCACAGACAAATGAAATGCGTCACACTGCATAGATTCCGGGGGTTCTGGATCCTCACGAATCTGGGTCATTGGTGGATACGAGCGGTGAGGGGTCAATGCAGCAGCTGGAACCATGGGAGATTTTTGAGGACCTCTCCTATGTTTCAGTTGGTCTAGGCCAGGGGTGACAAACCTGATCCATAAAGGGCCTTGTGGCTGCAGGTTTTCATTCCAGCCATGCAGCAGCACACCTGACTTGGCTCATTCAATCAACTGAACTGTCTTCACACAGTCAAATACTTGCAGCCACACCCACCCTTGATTAAAGGGTGGGTGTGTCAGTTGATTGAATAAGCCAAATCAGGGTGCTGCTGCATGGCTGGAATGAAAACCTGCAGCCACACGGCCCTTTATGGATCAGGTTTGACACCCCTGGTCTAGGCGAATGGCCAATGAAATCAGCTTTTCTAGTGAAAGACCGTTGTCCTTACAAGCCATTTCCCCTAGGATATTGGAGTTCAGTCCATCAGTAGTAGTGCAGGCTATTTCCAACCACTCCCAGCTGCGAGAGTGTGAAATTCCAAAGCATAATTGGAAACTGAGCGATTACCCTGACGTAGTCGGGTGAGTAATTCCCCTTGAGAGTGGCCCTCATTTGCGTGATTGAAAACTGCTTTAAATTCTCTAACAAAGTGGTCATAAGTGTTGGATTGGACTATGGGCCAAACTGTGGTATCCCAATCTAACACCTTGCCCGTAAGACGAGATCTCATAAAAGAAATACAAGCCTTGTCAGAGCCCGTCAGGGAATTAGCAAAAAAATATAGAGAATTGTAATAAAAACCCTTTACACTGATCAGGCATGCAATCAAATTTATCCGGTTTACTGAAAACAATTGAACTGGTAACAGCCGTGGAAGGAGCAGCTTGGTTGGGAACCATAGGTGAGCTAGAGGAGCTGAGTCGTTGGAGTTGGGTGGTGATTTCTCTCATGCTTTCAACAATCTGTACCAACTGTTTTTGCTGCTCACCTTGCTGTTGCGTGAGTCTGGATGGACTGAGTCACGGAGTCAAAATGCTGGTGATGTTGTCCAAGCATCTGTCCTTGACTGCCAATCGCTACCTGTAACTCCGTGTAATCTGCCGTCTGCATGTTGGAACAGTATTCTGGAATGCAGCTGTGACAGACCAGATGCTCACGGATTATAAATGAACTCAAGGTTTTTAAGAGAACAGGGTAATCAGAAACAGTGTACAAAAGCCAAGTCAGGTCAATACTGAGAGATCCAAAACAGTAACAAGGGATAGAAAAATTGTGGTTAGAAAACAGGCAATAGTTGAAGAACCGGGAATCAGGAGATACAGGCAATCTAAACACAAGGGCTAGGCAAATCATAATAGGAAAACAGGCAGGGATTGAGAAACCAGGAATCAAGAGAAATGGGCAATCAAAACACAAGGGCTAGGCTAAGTGAGAAAAAAAACGGAAAGCAAAAAGGGTCATACACAGAGAAATAATCAGAATAATAATGCTCAGTAGGCTTATGGGAAGTGAAGACAATACTGTGCAAAGAACAAAGCAGACAAAGGGGTATAAATACAGACATAAACTGTTCTACAGGGTCGTAGGCAAGCTGGAGCCTATCCCAGCTGACTATGGGCGAAAGGCGGGGTGCACCCTGGACAAGTCGCCAGGTCATCACAGGGCTGACACATAGACACAGACAACCATTCACACTCACATTCACACCTACGGTCAATTTAGAGTCGCCAGTTAACCTAGCCTGCATGTCTTTGGACTGTGGGGGAAACCGGAGCACCTGGAGGAAACCCACGCGGACACAGGGAGAACATGCAAACTCAGCACAGAAAGGCCCTCGCCAGCCATGGGGCTCGAACCCGGGCCTTCTTGCTGTGAGGCGACAGGGCTAACCATAGACATATAAACATAGACGCTGCCTTCTGCGTAGAATCATACGTCATCCTCGCCGCCATATTGGATGTGGCAAAGTGGAGATTCTTCAACCTTCTCTGGTATAGCGTCTAGACAGTAGCCGAGAATAAAGATGCCTCATTCATGTGCTGCGTTTAACTGTACCAACAGGTTTACCATCCAAACGAGATCACATGGGATTACCTTTCACAGGTGAGACTGGAAAAATACTTTTCATTGTATTTGGTCATTATAACGTAATTTTATGAACAGATTTTTCTGACTTTGTGGCTAATATGAAGTCTCGCGCATAATAGCCGCTCGGTGAAACCTGTCTCCAAACAACGAAGTATTTCCTTTGTAACTACGCTGATTGTTGTTAGTTGCTCAGCTAACTTTTCACATACTGTGTAGGTTTCCCAAAAATAAAGAGATGAAAAAGCAGTGGAAGACAGCTGTGCGACGGGAAGGGTTTTCTGCTACTCCGTCATCATCCATGCTCTGCAGTGAACACTTCAGAACAGAGGATTTTGACAGAACAGGTCAGACAGTCAGGATCAGAGAGGGAGCTGCTCCTTCAGTCTTCAGTTTCCCAGCTCATCTCCACCGGGGGGGTGTAGAGTTATAAGCAGTGAGAATTAGAGAATACAGTGCCACACTATGATGAACGTTTTTGAACGTATGATGAATGTTTTTAACCTTTCTGAATGTGAAGGAATCAGTGATGTATTTTGTTTTGGTATGACATTAGAACCTGGCCGAACTCAGTTTGGCGCTCATTCAGCTCACTTTATTCAGCGAGAGCAGGTCTGTGTGGTGACTCAATAAATAAAACAGTAAATTTTTATTTTCATTCACTATTTCCAGTTTTTCCACTATTTCCATCATTTATCATATTCAGTCTTGTAGGTTGGTTATTGTGGCCTCAGGTTTTGGTAGCTTGCTACGGTATGCTGACTGATTAGCTTACCTGACCTATCTATCGCGGATCTGTCACTAGTTTACAGTGTACAGGGTATTTCACACACTATTTATAACCATCACATTAAAAGTTATATATGTTATTTTGATGCCTGTTTGTTTCCCAAATATACGTGTGTGTCTTAACGGGTGAATAAAAGGCATCGAGCTAAATATTATTGTAGAAAGGGGCTTTATGAAGTTCAGTCCATTTACTTGCATTGGTTTATGGTGAAGATTTGCCACATCCAATATGGCGGACACTCTGACGTATCCCAGCAACAGAGCCACCAGCTCAATGCGGCACCTATGTTTATATGTCTATGGGGCTAACCACTACACCACCGTGCCGCCATGATATTTCTTATCTTAGCAATATTTTTTTGTAATGAAAGAAGGCTATCCTAGTTATATTATTTATATGTTTCAAATGAAAGACTGGAGTCAGTGATGACCCTGAGGTTTTTTACTGCTTTAAAGGGGGGGGGGGGGGGGGGGGTGTTGATATTGGCCTATATTTGGATAGGTGTCAGGAGTCAAGGTCAGGTTTTTAACCACTGTGCAGTGCACCCTCTGCTTGCCAGTAACCAAATTGCTTTCAGTATTAAAACCCTCCACTTCCAACCTCAAAACCCATCTTTTTTTCTGTCTGGGAAAACATTTTCTGCTAACTTACTGTTTAGATTGGCTATCCTAACTACTTAACAATGAAATAGCTACCCAATTAGCCAAATTGACAATTGACTACCTGATCATTTGCATTTTCCAACCACTTCACATGTTATCTTTCAGTTTGTAGTTGCATAGTTTCACATTATGTTTTTCTAACATGTATAAAGGCATCACTGTACTGTACATGCATACTGCAAAATTAACTGACAAAACTTTTTATTTATTAGTAAAGGAGAGCTTATTTTCACCAAACATTGTAGTAATATGAAGACTTTAAAACAGATTCTTGCTGCATTGTAAATGTCTTTGTTATTAAGTGGCCAGATAGTGACAAAATGTTGGGTGACATGGAGACATTGTTTCTTTTATATAATGCATGTTAAATGACATCTGGTGGCATATTTGTTTCAATATCATGATAATTTGCTATCTTCTCATTTGAGATTGTCAAGTTCAGTTCTGTTTTGATGGACCTTAGGGTCATGTTCTTGTTAGAAGACTAATATTGATGTGAATACAGTAAATAATGGAATGTTAACATTTGACTTTGTGAAAATTCTCATCTCATCTCGTTATCTGTAGCCGCTTTATCCTGTTCTACAGGGTCGCAGGCAAGCTGGATCCTATCCCAGCTGACTACGGGCGAAAGGCGGGGTTCACCCTGGACAAGTCGCCAGGTCATCACAGGGCTGACACAGACACAGACAACCATTCACACTCACATTCACACCTACGCTCAATTTAGAGTCACCAGTTAACCTAACCTGCATGTCTTTGGACTGTGGGGGAAACCGGAGCACCCAGAGGAAACCCACGCGGACACGGGGAGAACATGCAAACTCCGCACAGAAAGGCCCTCGCCGGCCACGGGGCTCGAACCCGGACCTTCTTGCTGTGAGGCGACAGCGCTAACCACTACACCACCGTGCCGCCCACTTTGTGAAAATTAATTTTTATTATATTTTATGTTCATTTTAAATCAAGAGATAGTAAGAAAAAATAAGAGACCAATGTTCTCTCTCTTGTGCCATTTTTCAGGCTTGTTGCAACACAAAATGCATTTCAGTAAACTGAGTGATAGCTAATTGTTAACTTGACAGTAAATTCAGTACAAAAACAAGTGTAGCCCTGTGCTACAGTATATATTTCTTTTATTTTGTTTCCTATTGTAAAATATTAAGAAATGTAAGTTTTGAATGCATATGCCGACATGTATTTATTTTTCTAAGGCCTGTATTTTATTTGAATTTTGAATGTTTAAATTTTATTTTTGTATTTTTATTGGTTAAAACTTTATGGTGAACTTTGAACCCTGACTGGTTAGAGTGGAAATGGGGGAGTTATGGGAAGAAGAAGAGAGAGGATGGCGGAGAGTAGACAGCTAGTTTGAGCTCATGAACATTACCTTTAGAATTACACAGATATTTTCCACATCTAGGCTTTAGAAGTGGAGAGTTACTAATAATAGTTTATTGGACTGATAACTGTACTTTTGGTGACTGTGTATGTCGAGTACTATCCGAGTTTAATTCAATGACAGCCTGCCTCAAGAAGACGCCTGCCGCCATCTTAGCACTGTGCTCCAGGCACATCACAGCTTCATCGTTCTCGGTGCACAGAGATGTACTGCTTTGCTAAGATGACAGCAAACCCCATGTTCATCTGGACAAGCTGGACGCATTAGGGATTTGACGCCAGCGCAAGTCTGCGTGAGGAGAAATTTTTCTTGTCCAAATTCAGGTACCTGCTCCATTTTATTTTGCTCCTTGAGCAAAGCGACCGCTCATGTTTCTGGGTCTCACCGCTCACAAGCACCGAAACCAGGCCTGCAGCAAGGGTTTTATTTTCATTTAATTGCCGGCATAGGGGGTTTAATTTTGAACTGTTTGAACTGAGTTATTAAGAACTGGTTGAATTTGTGTGTGACGGCGTGGTGCACGAGGGTTTGTGTGTGCCCTTTACATTGGGTGTGCTAGTGCGAGTATTTCATTTTAAAGGCGCTATAGCCTATTTGGTTATGTTTAAAGGGACAATATGTCAATTTTCCCATTGAACGGGAACTTAGGATTTTTGACTTTAAAAGAAATTTGGAGGCTCAAGGAACCCATTTCCATTTGAAAGACATTTTGTTATAACAGCATAACATTTGAAAAGGTAACAAAGAGTATAATTTCATATATTTTTTTTTGTGTAATTTCATGTTTTATATAAAAGAAACAATACAGGAGAGTAAAATATTTTATTTTATTTTATTTTATTCATTGTTATGGGAATTGATTCCATTAAAAAAACCCCAAAACCATTAATAGTTAAAGCAATAGTTCGGGATTTTTGACATGAATCTGTATGGCATCCCCATCAATAGTGTCGTGCAAACACACTGACTTACCCCTGACAGCATCCTGTGAGTCCAGTTCTTGTCCAGTTTTGGTCCAGATGAAAGTAGTCCGGCAAGTTTGTTGGGGTCACGAAAGTAAAACGTTTTTCATCTCAAAACAGTATGTGTTCAAAAAAGTGATATATTTGCATCACAAAACCGTCGCCAAATAAAAAGTCAGACCTCGCAATCGCTTGGCACTATTTTCTCTCCCTTCTTATCACTGCGCGCTGCCGCCAGGTGACAGCCACGGCTGTTTCATTCATTGTTTACTGCTAGCAAAGTTAGCGACAACATGTCTGACTACGACAGCGACGTTGAAAACATTGACTTCATCTCACAGCCAAAGGGATATCTTTATGAACCCGAATATACAGATGAAGAAATTCGCCAGATGGAGTTAGAACGGGCAGAGAGAGAAAGGGTGGACACAGAAGTGGAAGAAGGTGAAGCTGACTTTGTTCAAGCATACAGGTAAGTTTGGATAAACTTCTGAGCCGTAGGTTGATCACATTTGTCCCTAAACAAATATGAACACCTCTTAGAGGAGCATGAATAATGCAATGCTTAACGTGTCCTTTGGGAAAACAAAAGCAATTTCGCAAATGTACAAGAAAAACTTTACTTTGCCCAACAAAACAAAAAAATAGTGATCATAGCAATAGCAATAATTTCAGACTGTTTGTATACGTATAAAGTTGAAAATGTGTAAATACAATCTCCTTTTTTTCTTTTAGGGGACCTTGAAGTGTTCCACAGCTCTATGCTGAAGTACGCAGAGAAGAGGCGCCACTTCACATATGTCACAATGCAGGCAAGGCTCCAACTCAGTGTTATTGACCACAACCTCAATGTTGGCCATCAGCATGACCGTACTCAGTCTGGTAAGTATGAAAGACACACACACACACACACACACAGATATATATATATATATATATATATATATATAATGTATACATTACACCTTTTGTCATGCCACTGGATAAATCAGCACTTTTCAAACTAGGAGTTACCAGACAAAAATCATAATATACCTCTGTCAAACCACTGGACTTTGAAAGGGCTAAAACCAACATTACAGTAAATATATAGTATAAATATCTAATTGTGCAATATATATATATATATATATATATATATATATATATATATATATATATATATATATATATATGGTATATGTAGTATACTATGGTATATGTAGTATAAATATATAATTGTTTTTCCTGAGAATTTTGTCATATTCAGATTTATGACTTTCATCTTAGTATTTTGCTTTTGTATTTTAGAGTTACTGCTTTATTTATGTAGTCATTCCTCAATTCACAGGCCACACAAACCACAGTGATTCAATTTCATACCAAAGTAATGAACATGAACATGAACCATCCTCATCATTCTTGTGTCCCGTCCCTCTCCTCATTCCCAGGAAAAGAAAAGTACAATGTTATTCACTCCAAACAATCTAACCAGTGGATTGTAAGGAAGCTGTATGAGCCAACAACTCAGGATTTCCGCAAAGAATTGGTGGAACAGGTCATTCAGCGGCGACTTGACAAGAATGTCAGACTTGGAGATCCAGCGTTCCACATCCATCCTCCAGTCACAATACCAGCCAACATTGCTCCCACTCCAAAGCCAAACAAGGATAATTTGGTTACAGAACATGTCATGTTTTCCAAAAAAACAATAAAGATGTTGGTGTCTGAGACTGAAAAAGCCCTGTTTGTGGTCGCTTACCTTTACCAAGCATTTTTCAGGCCATGTTGCTTTTTGTATAACTATGTGTAAACGTAATAGTAATAACCATAACATCTGATGTCTTTGTGAACATAGTTTTATTGAACAAGACAGAAATCTGTTTCTATTTTGTATGTTCGATGTTGTTTCAAATAATTTTCCATAGAAAGGGTAAATGTAACAATGTAGAAAATGTACAGTAAAACTTTACAATTTTAAAGATCTAAAACAATTGCAGTGCATCCACTGACTCTTTGAACCCTGCATATTGTCCATTTGGTGATGGATATGTTCTTCTTATTAGCTCCACCACACAGGAAGGAAGAACTCTCCTGTTGCCGGGACCAAGCTTCTCTCCTTTCAGGGCCCATTCTAATACAATGCGATAGGCAATCAGCCTGTACTGTCTGAAATAGAAAACAACATAACATAAGTAAGCAACTTTTTGCCAGGAATGTATGCATCAACATATCTGGCTATGGCAGAATTTGGTTGCTGGTGGCATTTTATATATATATATATATATATATATATATATATATATATATATATATATATATATATATATATATATATAATAAGTACACTGTTGGGACATAGGGGCGTAACCTTTGGGCCCACCCTAAAATAATTTGCATTAGGTAATTGTTTGGGACAGAAGGCTTTATTGTGCAGACAAAAGAAGGTGCTAAATGCTGGGGGCAGGAGGAGATGGGGAGTCTGATAGCTTGATCCTGTGAGGACAGGAGATCATGCCAATTGCTGGGGGCTGCCATTTAGGCCAAGACATTTATTCCTGAGCACAGTAGGATACAGACATGTTGAGGCTCAGGTCTTATAAAGCTCTGATACAAATATGAAGTTCTAAGAACAAAAATAACTTGGGAATACACAATAATAACACATGCATCACCATTAAAAATGTTATGTAAAATATTATCATTATTACTCATATTCCTTCAATGTCTGATGTGTACACCCATTTGTTGTAGTCGTGTATGACCTGGACTATACTAACTAAAGCATACAGTATGCCAGAATAAGTCATTGCTTGATCACGTGTACAGTTTATAAGGTTATAAACATTCAACTAACAAAACACCTGTAGGCTACAACATGTAAAAAAGGAGTCAGCACTTACTCTGAAGACAAGTGACCATCGGGTCCAGCTGGCCTGGGACGCTTGTTCCAGTTAATTTTAGGAATGTGGAAAAATGTCTGCAAGACACCAACATTCAGGAGTGCAGGGAAGTCAGTGTGGTTTGTGATGCAGACAGCAACTGGCATGCTGGCCTCCTCATCAATTGAAAGGTCTTGCATCTGTGGCATGATGAGATCCCATTCGTGGCAGCAGTAGCACTCCACCTCTGTCTGCATTACTTCACATTTGGAACAAGTACACCACCATTTGTCGGTCACCCGGTGTCTCGTGGCTCCAGCTCCAGCTGCGGCTCCAGCTTCACCTTCTTCCACTTCTGTGTCCACCCTTTCTCTCAAATTGCTTTTGTTTTCCCAAAGGACACGTTAAGCATTGCATTATTCATGCTCCTCTAAGAGGTGTTCATATTTGTTTAGGGACAAATGTGATCAACCTACGGCTCAGAAGTTTATCCAAACTTACCTGTATGCTTGAACAAAGTCAGCTTCACCTTCTTCCACTTCTGTGTCCACCCTTTCTCTCTCTGCCCGTTCTAACTCCATCTGGCGAATTTCTTCATCTGTATATTCGGGTTCATAAAGATATCCCTTTGGCTGTGAGATGAAGTCAATGTTTTCAATATCGCTGTCGTAGTCAGACATGTTGTCGCTAACTTTGCTAGGAGTAAACAATGAATGAACCAGCCGTGGCTGTCACCTGGCGGCAGCGCGCAGTGATAAGAAGGGAGAGAAAATAGTGTCAAGCGATTGCGAGGTCTGACTTTTTATTTGGCGACGGTTTTGTGATGCAAATATATCACTTTTTTGAACACATACTGTTTTGAGATGAAAAACGTTTTACTTTCGTGACCCCAACAAACTTGCCGGACTACTTTCATCTGGACCAAAACTGGACAAGAACTGGACTCACAGGATGCTGTCAGGGGTAAGTCAGTGTGTTTGCACGACACTATTGATGGGGATGCCATACAGATTCATGTCAAAAATCCCGAACTATCCCTTTAAGTACAACATTGAGAGCTATTAGAGCACATTATTAAAAAAAAACCTTTTGATATACACATATATTGTGTTGTCACTAAAGTTACAAGAACACAGGGCACCCCATAGTGAGTTTGAAGGTTAATATTATTGCATGCCAGTTCCAGTGGCATAGGGGTGCTACACAAAATGGAGGCACCGCTGGGATTGGGGTTTTAAGTGCCTAATTGTTTTTTTCTTTGCTCTAGTGTTTTGAAGGATATTTTTTGTTGCCTTAGCCTATAGCCTAGTCTCCTATTAGTGATCTTAGATTGTTTGTCATGGAGATAAATTACCTGATCGAGTTAATTCAGTGGTGCAGGGGAGAAAATATTAATGTCAGCCATGCTATATTGGTGGTTGGCATTAGTGAGGATCTAGCAGTAGGCCAGCTCAAAGAGACCCTGCATACTGTAAGGCAGGGGTCTTCAATCCTATCCGCAAAGGGCCGGTGTAGCTGCAGGCTTTCATTACAACCAAATTGGAGGCTCACTTGATTGTTGATTGGAGACGAGGGTGAAATGATTAAACAAGTGAAATCAGGTGTAGCTCCTGCTTGGTTGGAATGAAAGCCTGCAGCCACACTGGCCCTTTGTGGATAGGATTGAAGACCCCTGCTGTAAGGTGTTGGGGAAGGGTCAGAGTAAGGTGTAGGAGATTTAGCATTGACGCTGAAGGTCTTTTAGTTCTTTGTGAATGCAGGGAAGTGATCGATCCTAGCTTGGTTCCCCCTGAAGTAAGGCCTGAGAATAGTGATGCTGTGTGGAAAATTGTGACAGCTGACCAAATTCCTGCTGCCCCTGATGATTTCTCAGCCAAGCTGAGGGACTTTTTAATGACTGAGGGTAAAACACTAGCTGACTTACAAGGATTTTGTAGTCCTTCTGCCCCTCCACAAGAGCATGACAAGTCAGTTCTGCATGCCATGGTTGATGTAGTTAGCCGAACTAGCAGAAGCCAGACTGAAGGCTATGGCTATCGCCATCTTCGAATCTTTTTAGGCATCACTCCTACTCCCATTGGGGACAAGTCTATGGAGTATTGGCTTGAACAAGCCACTTTGATGGTTCAAGAGAGTGGATTAACTGAACAAGAAAAGAAACGTCGAATACTAGTGTTTGAGAGATCCTGCTTTAGAGGTTGTGAAGTATTTATGCCTTAGTAAGCAAGGTTCCACTGCCGAAGAGTTTCTTGATGCACTGGATAGTGCATTTGGTTCGGCAGAGTCTGCTGAAGACCTTTATTTCTCTTTTCGCCTCATTCAGCAAAGGGCTGGTGAGAGATTGTCAGACTATGTTCGGAGACTTGAACCTTTTCTGGCCAAAGTAGTGAAGTAAAAGGTGGGGTTTCAGCACAAGATAAAGATAGAGTGAGAGTGGAACAGCTGCTTCATGGGGCAATTGATTCAGACTTGATGTTATTGCAGCTATGGCTGAAGGAGAGACAAAGTGATCCTCCTAGTTTCCTTGGCTTACTCTCTGAGATTAGAACAGAAGAAGAGCACCAGCAAACATGACAAAGAGTCAATGCTCATGTTCAGAATGTTGCTACTCGATATGAGTCTGCAGAGACAGGTGTGGACATTGAGGGGATAAAGGCTGATTTTAAAGCCTTAAGGACCCAAGCGATTGAGATGAGTAAGAAACAGTCTTCTCCTGAGGGAGCTGTTGCTTCCGTGTCAACAGCCCAGACTCCCCAGTCTGGCCACAACAGGTCTGAAGCTGTTGCTTTAAGTAAAAATGTTAGAAGGTTGAACAACAAATTAAAGGCTAAGGAAGCTAATGTAGCTGAACCAGCAGCTACAGTTGTCCCTGTTGGAACTAAGCCTACTGATTGTGGTTTTCTTAGCCAAGCGCAAAGTCATAGAGGGGACAATGACCATTTCTGCTACAGATGTGGGGAAGATGGTCATATTGCCACCAAGTGCTCATCTGATGAGAATGAAAAGAAAGTGATTAGGAGACTCATAGCTTCACTTAAGAAAGCTAAAGGTGGGCATGCCCCTGAAGGTATCTCTAAGTGTGAAACTATTCACTGTTTTTCTAAAAAACAGGCAGTGCATGCTAAGACAACTGCCATGTTTCCTGAGGGTCTTATTGGTCCCCTGTCTACTGTGTGGGTGAAGGTGAATGGTCACCCTTGTACAGCGATTTTGGATAGTGGGTCACAAGTGACCATAATTTTTGAGGAATGGTATGAGAAACACTTGTCAGGTGTACCCATCCAACCCGTGTCTGGCTTAGCCATCTGAGGGCTCAGTGATATGAGTTACCCATATTTAGGATATGTTGTGGTTGACATGCAGTTCCCAAAAGAGCTTGTTGGTCAACCAGAGACATTGTCTGTGTTGGCATTGATTTGCCCTGGGCCTAACACACCAGACCAGGTCCCACTGATTCTCGGCACAAATGCCAGTTTGTTCCATAGGCTTGCTGCTCTATGTGGTCATTTAAAAAGTGAAACTCTGGTGTGTGCATTGAATGTCAGCAACATAGGGCCTAAGAAGGAACCTGTTTTGCATAGCTTTGGTGATGTGGATCTAGATGACACTGTGGGCTTAGTGAGATGGATGGGCCCTGATCAGCTGACCCTCCCACCTCAAGAGAGTCGTTGTGTGTCATGTCAAGTGGATTTTTGCCAGTCAACTCCTAAAGGCATTGTTATAGTGGAGGCAAGTGATGCCACGCCATTGCCTCAAGGTGTGATGGTTCAGCCCATGGTAGCCCTAGTTAGTGCCATTGACCCTAATTGTTTCTCCCTGTTAATACAGAATGAGACAAAGAAGGAGGTTAGCATACCTCGAGGCACACCTCTGGGTAAAGTCCAGACTGCTGAATTGGCAAGTCCACTAGTGAAAAGTCAGACATCTGAAGAGGTGGACCCATCTGTGATTGATTTTGGTGATTCACCTATTCCTATGGAATGGACAGGGAGACTTAAGAGGAAACTGTGTCGCCGGTGTAATGTGTTCTCACTCCATGAGGTTGGCTTGGCTAAGGGAGTGGAGCACCACATTCGTCTGTCTGACCCCCAACCATTTCGGGAGCGGTCCAGACATCTTGCGCCTGCTGACATAGAGGATGTGCGAAAACACATCACAGACCTGCTAGCTGCAGGAGTGATAAAAGAGTCTCGGAGTCCTTACACATCACCCATAGTGATTGTGAGGGAAAAGAATGGTAGTGCGCGTATGTGCATTGACTACCAGACTCTGAATAGTAAGACAATACCTGATCAATACTTGACACCACGCATCGATGATGCATTGGATTGTTTAGCTGGAAGCCGTTGGTTCTCTGTGTTAGACCTCCATAGTGGTTATTACCAAATAGCCATGGTGGAGGAAGACAAGGAGAAGACTGTGTTTATTTGTCCTCTCGGCTTCTACCAATTCGAGCAAATGCTGCAGGGAGTTATGGGGGCCCCTGCAACATTTCAGCGCTTAATGGAGAAGCCCATAGGGGACATGAACCTGCTACAAGTCCTTGTTTATTTGGATGATTTGATTGTGTTTGGTGCAATGTTGGAGGAACACGAGGAGAAGCTCATGAAGGTCTTAGACCACCTCGAGGAAGTGGGTCTCAAGGTGTTGCTGGACAAGTGCCAGTTCTGTCAGCCCAAAGTAAAATATGTGGGTCATATAGTGTTGGCTGACGGGATTGCCACAGACCCATCTAAGGTGGAAGCTGTAACCCAGTGGCCACAGCCCACTGACTTTAAGTCATTGAGATCATTCCTTGGTTTTTGTGGTTATTACTGCAGATTTGTTGCCAACTATTCCTCCATCATGAAGCTGCTAACTGACCTCACTAAAGATTATCCTCCTGTGAGGAAAGGTAAAAAAAACTGAGAGTTGTGAAAGACCAGCACTATTTCAAGGAGTCTGAACCGTTTGGCCTGCGATGGATGGATGCTTGTACAGAGGCATTCCATGAGATCATAAAGTGCCTCACTAATGCACCGGTGTTAGCCTTTGCTGACCTGAATAGGCCTTATGTGTTGCACATTGATGTCAGCCTTAAGGGGCTGGGTGCTGTTTTGAATCAGGTGCATCCCGAGGGCCTTAGGCCCATTGTGTTCACCAGCTGAGGTTTAAATACCACTGAACAGAAGTATCATATACACCAGCTTGAGTTTCTAGCCCTTAAGTGGACTGTGGTGGATAAATTCCACGATTATCTATATGGGGTGAGATTCACTGTGATGACAGACAATAATCCGCTCACCTACGTGTTGATGACTGGGAAACTCAATGCTACAGGGCACAGATGGCTGGCTGCTCTGGCTATGTATGATTTTGAGATCAAATATCGCCCTGGAAAAGTCACTGTGGACGCTGATTTATTTTCCCGTAACTGGATTGATTCACAGTGAGCCCTGGAAGAGACTTTCCCAGGGTGATGTGAAGGTTATTTGTGGTCGTGTGTGTGTGCATGCACAGGAGTCACTTGACAGTGATGAGCGTGTGGCAGACCGATTGGGAGTTCCCGCAGAAGGTGTTCCTGAGCTGTATGCTTTTGCAACCCATCTTAATTTGGATCAGCTAGAACAGTTCACCCGAGAGGACTTGCAAAAGGCCCAGCTAGAGGACAGCGTTCTCAGAGCAGTTAGAGAGGCCTTGAACGCTGGCCAGTAGCTGTCTAGCTCAAGCCAGTCTGATCCTGATGTTGCCTTGTTGAAGTATGAGGGTCAGAAATTGAGAATTGAAGATGGACTGTTGTACAGAGTGACACGTAAAGCCTCTGGAAAAGAGCAATGCCAACTGCTACTACCCAAGAAGTTCTGAATGCAGGTGTGTAGTGCTTTGCATGATGATATGGGTCACTTGGGGGTAGAGAGGATGGTAGACTTGATAAGGGACAGGTTTTAGTGGCCAAAAATGGCCCAGTGTGTGGAGAAATACATAAGCAACTGTAGAAAGTGTGTAATGTGGAAGATTCCTTGTCCACGAGCCACTCCATTATACCAGATCACCTCCAGTGGTCCTATGGAACTGGTCTGTATAGATTTTTTGTCTTTAGAGCCGGACTCCAGTGGAGTCGCAAACATACTGGTGGTCACGGATCATTTTAGTTGCTATGCACAAGCATACCCTACTAAAGACCAAAGAGCTGCGACAGTCACTAAGGTCTTGGTCAAAAGATTTTTTGTCCACTATGGCCTCCCGGCCCAAATTCATTCGGACCAGGGCCGTGATTTTGAAAGCTGATTGATTAAAGAGCTTCTGAGGACTTTGGGGATCTGTAAGTCACGGACGACTCCTTACCATCCCCAAGGCCACCCACAACCAGAGCGCTTTAACAGAACTCTGCTCTCTATGTTGAGGACCCTGAGGGACACGCATAAGCGTCAGTGGAGTTGTCACGTGAGCCAACTTGTACATGTGTACAATAGCACCAAGAATGATGCCACAGGGTTTTTGCCCTATTACATCATGTTTGGCAGAGAGGCTAGATTGCCTATTGATGTGTGCTTTGGAACTGATGGACAAGAAGCAGTCAGTCATTCACGTTATATGGAGGAATTGAAAAAGGATCTACAGAGTGCCTATGAACTTGCTGCCAAGTCCGCAACACAGGTTCACTTGAAAAACAAAAAGAACTATGAAAGAGTCCTACGTAACCAAGTCTTATCCAAGGGTGATCGAGTGCTCTTGAAGAACTTGGGTTTAAAAGGGAAACATAAGTTGCAGAGTAGGTGGAACTCTTTACCTTATGTAGTAGTGGAAAAGCTCCCTGATTTGCCTGTCTATAGGGTGAAACCTGAGAGTGGTATGGGGAAGCTAAGAACCATTCACAGAGACAACATTTTGCCAATTGATAATTTGGTTAGGATATCTGAGGAGGCAGATGTTCAACAGCCTACCCGGAGACCTGTAACTCGAATGCAGAAAAAGTCTGTGTTGCAGAGGCCATGTAGCTTGGAACCTTGAGAGAACATAAGTTACTTAATGGATGATGAGACTAGTGAATCTGAGTCTGAAGTTCGATCCATATTCAGATGGAGGTCAGAGCTTGATGATCTTAGAGATCAGGTCTCTGAGAGAATCCATGAAGATGTATTGCCAGCAGTGGATCCTGCTGATGAGCATGAGAGTGTGTCTGAACATATTGAAAGTGATGATGAGCCTGATGTGATTTCAGATACTGAAAATGTTCTTGCAGACATGAGTGATGGTGAAGTGAATACTGTTAATGATGCAGATGCACCTGTTGGACAAAGAGATGGTACTATATCTGAGAGAAATTCTCCAATATTAGCTAATGAGGAAGTTCAACCTCAGAGAAATTCCCCTAGATGAGAGAAGAGGTCTATTAAACCTGTTATAAGGCTAACTTATGATGAGGTCGGAAGACCTAAAGACCAGCCTTTGACTATAGTTCATAGGGGTGTAGTCATAAGGATTGGTTAGACACTTAATGGTTCATGTCTCATGTTCATGAGATTGGTTTCATGGGGACATAGAAACCATTTAAGGTGGGGAGAGTGTAGCCCTGTGCTATATATTTCTTTTATTTTGTTTCCTATTGTAAAATGTTAAGAAATGTAAGTTTTGAATGCATATGCCGACATGTATTTATTTTTCTAAAGCCTGTATTTTATTTGAATTTTGAATGTTTAAATTTTATTTTTGTATTTTTATTGGTTAAAACTTTATGGTGGACTTTGAACCCTGACTGGTTAGAGCGGAAATGGGGGAGTTATGGGAAGAAGAAGAGAGAGGATAGCAGAGAGTAGACAGCTAGTCTGAGCTCATGGACATTACCTTTAGAATTACACAGATATTTTCCACATCTAGGCTTTAGAAGTGGAGAGTTACTAATAATAGTTTATCGGACTGATAACTGTACTTTTGGTGACTGTGTATGTCGAGTACTATCTGAGTTTAATTCAATGACAGCCTGCCTCAAGAAGACGCCTGCCGCCATCTTAGCACTGTGCTCCAGGCACATCACAGCTTCATCGTTCTCGGTGCACAGAGATGTACTGCTTTGCTAAGACAACAGCGAACCCCATGTTCATCTGGACAAGCTGGACGCATTAGGGATTTGACGCCAGCGCAAGTCTGCGTGAGGAGAAATTTTTCTTGTCCAAATTCAGGTACCTGCTCCATTTTATTTTGCTCCTTGAGCAAAGCGACCGCTCACATTTCTGGGTCTCACCGCTCACAAGCACCGAAACCAGGCCTGCAGCAAGGGTTTTATTTTCATTTAATTGCTGGCATAGGGGGTTTAATTTTGAACTGTTTGAACTGAGTTATTAAGAACTGGTTGAATTTGTGTGTGACGGCGTGGCGCACGAGGGTTTGTGTGTGCCCTTTACATTGGGTGTGCTAGTGCGAGTATTTCATTTTAAAGGCGCTATAGCCTATTTGGTTATGTTTAAAGGGACAATATGTCAATTTTCCCATTGAACGGGAACTTAGGATTTTTGACTTTAAAAGAAGTTTGGAGGTTCAAGAAACCCATTTCCATTTGAAAAACATTTTGTTATAACAGCATAACATTTGAAAAGGTAACAGAGTATAATTTCATATTTTATTTTTGTGTAATTTCATGTTTTATAATATAAAAGAAACAATACAGGAGAGTAAAATATTTTATTTTATTTAATTCATTGTTGTGGGAATTGATTCCATTAAAAAAACAAAAACCGTTAATAGTTAAGTACAGCATTGAGAGCTATTAGAGCACATTATAAAAAACCCTTTAGATATACACATATATTGTGTTGTCGCTAAAGTTACAAGAACACAGGGCACCCCATAGTCAGTTTGAAGGTTAATATTATTGCATGCCAATTCCAGTGGCATGGGGGCGTTACACAAGATATTTTCATGTTTGTAATGTTTTTTTTTTTTAATTTACATTTTACCCAGCAGTCCAACTTTTTGGAATCAGGCTTATAAAAAGACAAGGGTCCAGGTATGCTCTCCATAGCAATCCTTAAAGTATCCAGGAAAGTACCAGTGGTTATGGAGGAGTTTACAGCACATAAAACATCAATGAGAGGAATAGGTTGAAATGAAATATCCTGAAACCAAGTCATTGCATAATTTATCAGGTTGGACAAATGTAATGCGTTCACAGTAGCAGGAACTACCTTATGGTTGTGTTTCAGGTCAGACAAGTTTTATCATGTTATTTTATTTTCAGTCCATTTCAAGGGAACCTTCTATCCTGAGCAAGTCTTCTTCCCTTTATGAAGTCCTGTCAAAAATAAAGAGATAAAATATATGCCATTATTTATCCAGGGTAAAGAAAATAAAGCACAGTTTCAGTTATCCAGTTTCAATGAAAAAGATGATATACAAATATTCAGAGGAAGGTAATGATTCAAACACAGTAGTAGTAGTAGTAGTATATAATAATAAGTTAACTCTTGCATGACCCTACAACAAAAGTCGGGTTACAAATCATACAGACTTTCATCTTTGCTCCAAACTCAATCTGGAAAACTGTAAAGGAAAATGTTTTGGATCTTTGGTTTGATCACCTTATGCTGTGAAATGATTCTGACTCAGTGTTTTGGCTCTGCTGTGTGATCAGTTCAGTCAACAGGTCTAGGCCTGAGCGAGAGCTTCAAGATTGAAGAGTTTCAAGACATGATGGTCATTGTTTCACGCACTTCCATACAGTCAAGTATGAAACACCGTTCCTCCTAGCCTAAACAACACACATAAATAACTATGAAAAGAGAAAATATGACCACATCAATGGGCGGCATGGTGGTGTAGTGGTTAGCGCTGTCGCCTCACAGCAAGAAGGTCCGAGTTTGAGCCCCGTGGCCGGCGAGGGCCTTTCTGGGCAGAGTTTGTATGTTCTCCCCGTGTCCGCGTGGGTTTCCTCTGGGTGCTCTGGTTTCCCCCACAGTCCAAAGACATGCAGGTTAGGTTAACTGGTGACTCTAAATTGAGCGTAGGTGTGAATGTGAGTGTGAATGGTTGTCTGTGTCGATGTGTCAGCCCTGTGATGACCTGGCGACTTGTCCAGGGTGTACCCCGCCTTTCGCCCGTAGTCAGCTGGGATAGGATCCAGCTCGCCTGCGACCCTGTAGAACAGGATAAAGCGGCTACAGATAATGAGATGAGATGACCACATCACCCCTGTCACATCCACCCTGCATTGGCTCCCAATCAAATTTCGTATACTTACTTATCCCTTTTACGTCTGTTTGAAACACTACTAGTGCACCAGACGGTGCATGTGAGTTTGTAGCTTGAGGTCTGCGCGGGTCAGATTTTTCAGTCCCGCTCCCGCCTGCATTGTGCAGTCCCACTCCCTCCCACGCCCACAAAGAATTATGATTTTCAGTCCCGCTCCCGCTCGCGCCCACAAAAAAATTATGATTTTCAGTCCCGCTCCCTCCCGTGCCTGCCATATTTTGTCCCGCTCCCGCCCGCAAATCCCGCATGATGCAGACGTTCGCGTTATTTCTCAGGAAAGTTCTTGTCTTGACACAGCGTGATGGTGCCCCGCCCCCTACTTTGAGTGGATTTGAGCATAAATATCTACAGCTCACGTTTATTATTGTTTACCTTGTTTCTGAATTCAGCATGTAGTATCTCTAATAATAATAATTAGTGCTGTCAAACTATTAAAATATTTAATCACAAATCACACATTTTTATCACGTGAGAAACCATTGTAATTCTCTGATCAGTATAAAAAAGTGAATGGGCTTACCAGTACCTTGTACCAATTTTTTTTTTTATTGCAAAGCAGAGCTAGTAAAAGAAATGAATTGATTTACTGCTTGCGTTAGTGAATTTGTATATTACAGGAAGGATTTCTGGGATAGCATTGAGTCAAGCCTACCGTCACTGTGTAACCTGTCTCTCTGATTAAAGTTGTAGACTAACACAACAAGTAAATCAATTCACTCATGGTTCTCTTGCTAGCTGGGTGTGAACTGTGAGTCATTAGAGTGGTCAAAGAATTTCCCCTTAGGGTGATCAATGACAAGCTTAAGATGCTATTTCTCACTCAATCTGGCAATCTGACTTTCTCTGCAAATTTAGGCATCTTAAAATGTTTTTATTAATGCCAAATAAAATATCCAGCCCAAATTATATGTGACAGACATAAATTAATAATTTATAAATTTTATTTCAAGCACGTTTTTAGTTAGCAGGACTGCAGCTTATCACCGCTCCCACCCGCGCCGCATATGTGCACTCCCGCTCCCACCCGCGGGTGCATATGTGCACTTCCGGTCCCGCCCGCGCCCGCAATGAGCTTTCAAAATTTGTCCCGCGCTGCACTGCTTTGCGGCGGGTCCCGCAAGTCCCGCGGGACTCCCGCGGGAGTGTAGGGCTCTATTTGTAGCCTCCTCCTCCAATAATCTCTATCTAGAGCGTCACTGGCCAAAAGGCCCCAGTCCTTCAAATCGGCAACCACTAACTCCTTCCATGACTTTCTCGGTCAACCCTTCCGTTTCCCAGCCACTTGCAGGTTTGTGATGTCTTTGATGGTTTGGGAGCTGCGATGGATGTGGCCAAACCATTGAAGGCACCAATAAATACCAAGATGGCAGCGCACGTGTTTGCAGTGGCTTATGGCTCTCCTTTTCAGTGCTCTTTTTTTGTTTGTTTTTGTATTTCTTTCTTGCTTGTTTGTGCACCATCGGTTCTGCGAACATCCAGTACACCCACCAGACACTTTTAGCCATCGGTGACCAACACCAGATATCTGTTTTGAGCAACTTTCTCTTCACGCATAACATCCCAGATGACATAGGGAGACTGCCGGGCTCTCCGTGGATTGTTGTCGGGTCTAGGAGGCAGCGCAGATGGAGGAGGGACAGGAAGCAGAAGCGAGGCCGCAGGTCTGGTGCTATGCTAAGGCTAAGAAAACAACCACACAAGCCACCTCTACCGAGCCTGTATCTCTCCAATGCCAGATCCCTGGTGCATAAAACAGATGATCTGGAATTACAACTCGCTGGAAATCGCTATGTTCGGGACTGCTGTGTTTTAATTATCACAGAAACCTGACTTCATCCAGAAATACCCGATGCTAGCTTGCAGCTAGCAGGCTGCACTCTGCTCCGCTGGGATAGGAATGAGGACTCCTGTAAGAGTAGAGGGGGAGGGCTCTGTATTTATGTGCATGATAACTGGTGTAACAATGGAACAATTATAGATAAACACTTTTCCCCAGACCTCGAGTACATGTCTGTAAGATGCCGGTCTTTTTTTCTACAGAGAGAGCTAACTATAGTGATTGTCACAGCTGTGTATATTCCACCTGACGCCAGTGTAAACACAGCACTCTCTCTCCTGCTGAACACCGTTAACAAACAGCAGCGGGCCCACCCTGACGGTGTTCACATAATTGCAGGAGACTTTAATAAGGCCAACTTGAAGACTGTACTGCCGAAGTTTTACCAACATGTTAAGTGTTCTACTAGAGGGTAGAACACTCTGGATCATGTTTACTCCAACATCAAGCACGCGTACAGAGCCATACCCCTCCCCCACCTCAGCCAGTCAGACCATCTTTCCCTCCTGCTCTCCCCAGCCTACACCCCCCTCAGACGCAGAGCTAGGCCCACCACAAGGACTATCACAACCTGGCCTGACAATGCACTCTCCAAACTACAGGACTGCTTTAAACAGACAGACTGGGACTTATTTGAACACCAGGAGCTGGAGACATTCACAGGAACGGTGCTGGACTATATCAAGTTCTGCATCGGGAATGTGATGGTGGATAAAAACATCTGGGTCTTCCCAAACCAGAAACCCTGAATGACCAGCCAGGTCCACTCACTCCTCAGGGCTCGCAATGCTGCCTTTAGGTCAGGTGATAGAGCTCTGTACAGAGCCACTCGAGCTGATCTAAAAAGAGGAATAAATAAAGCCAAGGCGGACCACAGGCTGCGCATAGAGTCCCACCTGTCCAGCAACAACACACGGGAGGTGTGGTGGGGCATTCAGGACATCACAAACTTCAGAGACTGTGATGCGCCAACAGGAGACTGGAGTGCGCCGCTAGCAGAGGAGCTAAATCGCTTCTTTGCTCGCTTTGAAACATCTCAGCAGCACTCATCTGGTCCTGCCCTGCCCCCACCACCACACAGTTCCCACACCAGTCCTTTCACTGTACAGGAGCACGATGTCAGACGGGTGCTCCTGGCAGTGAACCCCAAGAAAGCTGCCGGCCCAGATGGTGTACCTGGTAAGGTGCTCAGAGCGTGCGCCCACCAGCTCACCCCTACCTTCACCAGGATCTTTAACCTCTCCCTGGCTCAGGCAGTCAGCCCGCCCTGCCTAAAATCTGCAACAATAATCCCAGTGTCGAAGAAGTCTCCTGTCACCAGCCTGAATGATTACTGTCCTGTGGCCCTCACCCTGGTAATCATGAAGTGCTTCGAGAGACTAGTTCTTCAGCACATCAAGGACCACCTCCCCCCAGACTTCGACCCCTACCAGTTTGCATATTGCACAAACTGATCCACAGAGGATGCCATCGCCGTAGCTCTCCACTCTGTGCTAAACCACCTGGAGCAGCAGCAGAGCTACGTTCGCATAGTCTTTGTGGAATATAGTTCAGCTTTTAATAAAATAATCCCGGATATCCTTATTAGAAAACTGGACACTCTCGGCCTCCCCCCCCCCCCACATGTGCCTGGATAAAGGACTTTCTTACTAACCGGCCCCAGACTGTGAGACTTGGCCCCCACTTCTCCTCCACCCGCACGTTGAGCACCAGCTCTCCACAGGGCTGTGTGCTGAGCCCCCTCCTGTACTGCCTCTACACCCACAACTGTAGTTCGACCCACAACAACAACCTCGTCGTCAAGTTTGCTGACAACACCACAGTGGTCGGACTCATCTCAAAGGGAGATGAGGCAGCCTACAGAGAAGAGGTCCTGAAGTTGGCAGCCTGGTGTTCAGAAAATAACCTTGCTCTGAACACCAAGAAAACCAAAGAGCTCATTGTTGACTTCAGGAAGCACAGCACCAACCTAGCCCCCCTCTACATCAACAACGTGTATGTGGAGAGGGTCCACACCTTCCAGTTTCTTGGCGTCCTCATCTCTGCCGACATTTCCTGGTCGGTAAACATCACAGCAGTCATTAAGAAGGCTCAGCAGTGGCTACACTTCCTGAGAGTCCTCAGGAAGTACAACCTAAACTCCAACCTGCTGCTGACCTTCTACCGCTCATCCATTGAGAGCCTGCTGACGTACTGTATTACAGTATGGTACGGCAGCTGCACTGCTGTAGACAGGGAGAGGCTCCAGAGGGTAGTTAAGGCAGCACAGAAGATCATTGGCTGCCCTCTCCCCTCCCTGATGGACATTTACACCTCCCGCTGCCTTAGCAGAGCTAAGAACATTATCAAGGACAGCTCCCACCCTGGCTTTGATCTGTTCGACCTGTTGCCTTCAGGGAGGCACTACAGGTGCATCAGGACAAAGACAAACCGATTCAAAAACAGCTTCTTTCCAAAAGCCATAACTGCCCTGAACTTGGATATGCTCTGACTTTATAGTCTATTTATTTTACTATGTGACTCTCCTCGTGCAATAATTTATAATGTGCAGTACTTTATAAGGGACTCTCTCTGTGCAATACTTTTATAATGTGCAATACCTCACTCCATAATGTGAAACACAACACATTCATCTCACCTCAGGACTGTGCAGCTTACACACAACACATGCACCTCAGGACTGTGCACCTTACATACAGCACACACACCTCAAGTCTGTGCACCTACCTTACCTTACCTTGCAATACTTCATAAATGTGTAATATTTCATTTCATTTTATTTTAAATGTGACTCTCGTGCAATAATTTATAATGTGACTCTCTCTGTGCAATACTTTATATGTGCAATGAGCAATACCTCACTCCATAATGTGTAACACAACACATACACCTCAGGACTGTGCACCTTACCCCCCTTACACACTCCCCTCCCTTTTTTTTCTTCCCCCTTCCTCTCTCTCTCTACACGCTGTTTTGCACTGTTATTGGAGATGCTTTAATCTCATTGTACATGTGTATAGTGACAATAAAGGCATTCTCTATTCTCTGTATCTGATCTCCGAGAAGAGATCAGCCAGGCCCAACTTCTGGCGAAGGTCTTCAGTACTGGTGTTGACACCCAGCTTAATGTGGCACGTCCAACGCAGCATAGCTCTTTCATTACGCTCCAGGCACCTGAGATCCTCCTTTTTAATCGGCCAGCACTCACAGGCATATAGCATTGTGCTACGAAAGTAGGAGTTGTAGACTCTGCCACGAATGCTCCAAGATACACTCCTAGATGACAGGAGAGGCAGGAGCTCTCTGAATTTCTTCCAGGCTGACCTAGTTCGCGTCATAGTGGCAAGCTCACAGTCACCGCCAGCACATAGGTTGTCACCAAGGTAACAGAAAGAGTCAACAGTGTCAAGCTCATGAGTGCCAATAGCCACCTGATTGCATTGCTTGCCAACAATGGGACGTGCCAGACCAAGGCAATGGTCACATCTAAAATTGGGACCAGCAGATAGCCTACCACATATATTTGTGCATTTCTTATGTACCCAGTGCTTGCAATCATTACAGAAGATGGAGTTACGGCCAACACCTTTCCTGCAGACGCCACAGGGATATTTACCAGAGTCACTCAAGATATTAAGTTTAGGGCCAGACATCATCACCTTTGTTTTCTTCATATTGACTCTCAGTCCTCTGGACTCCAAGCCACTTTTCCACAGAAGAAACTTATCAGTGAGCTCATCAAGGGACTCAGCAGCAATCACCAGGTCGTCTGCATAGAGTAGCTCCCAAGGTGCACCGGTTGAAAAATCATGGGATAAGGCTTCCAGTACGATGACAAAAAGAAATGGATTGAGGACCGATCCTTGATGCACACCAACATTGACATCGAAGTCTTCGCTGAAGGAATTGTTTATCCGAACCTTGCTCGTAGCATGCCAGTACATAGCCTGGACTGTTCTCACGATCCATTCTGGGATGCCAATGTGTCTCATGGCCCACCATAGCATGTCACGAGGCACGCGATCAAACACCTTTTCCAGATCCACAAACACAAAATATATGTTACGCTCCTTAGCCAAATACTTTTCCTGCAACTGCCTTATAACAAAGATGGCATCGCTCGCTCCTTTGCCTGGCACAAAACCAAACTGAAACTCAGAGATAACTGCAATTTCTCTTAACACTTTATCTAGCACTCTTTCAATAACCTTCAGACAATGTTCAGTCATCTTCAGGCCCCTGTAGTTGCCTCTATCTGTTGCATCTCCCTTGCCTTTGTACAGATTGATGATGAAACTGTTGTCCCAGTCTGTGGGAATACGACCTTCAGCGATGATGGCATTTGCAAGCTTGGTTAGCATGGGGCAGCTAACAGCAATGGATGCTTTTGATTGATTGATTGATTGATTGATTGATTGATTGATTCCGAACAGTAAAGAAGATATAAAAACAAACAAAAAATGAAAATAAAAAATGCAATCATCAAAACATCATCATAAACAGAATAGGGTAGCCACAAGGCAATAACATAATAATGTTCGGAAAGGATTAGGAAGAAGTAAATAACTTATCAAATCCTAACCCTCTATACCACCGCTAATCAAACATCACTTTCCACCATAATAAACTATGTATACAAAAGAAAGCAAAATCAACAACAACAAAAAAAAACATACCAAGACATACCAACATGGTATAATATCGCCCAAATCAAATCATATATATACAAATACTTATGCTATGCATACACACATACAATACATATACAGTATATACATATACACATGCCTATAACTATACACATCCATACGTACACAGACACCCATATCATAATTATGCATATTATGCTTATATATTATATACAATTATGCTATATATATATATATATATATATTGCATATTACATTAACATGCTATTGATAATATAAGTGTATATATCCAAATGTACCCATACCCACATATATACACTTATATTATCAATAGCATGTTATTGTAATTCCTCCTCCCTATACCTCATAAACATCTGTTCCTTATACCTTTTTTTGAACTGGTTTATAGTTGTACATTTCATGAGCTCCACATTCAAACTGTTCCATAGCTTTACTCCACAAATAGAGATACTGAACATTTTTAACGTTGTCCTAGCACTGCGAATTTTACATTTCAATTTCCCCCTAAAATTATAGCCCCCCTCTCTATCCAAGAACATTGTTTGGATATTCCTTGGTACTTTATAATTCCTTACTTTGTACATTACTAAGGCAGTTTTATATTCTATAATATCCCTGAATTTTAAACATTTTGAATTTAAGAATAGTGAATTAGTATGATCTCGGTAACCAGCACTATGAATTATTCTTATAGCTCTTTTTTGAAGTATAGTTATTGCATGAAGTGAACATTTATACGTATTTCCCCACACTGCTGAGCTGTAATTTAAGCACGGTAAAACCAGGGAACAGTAAAGAATGCGGAGTGAATTATAGTCCAGGACGTGCTTAGCTTTACTCAACACAGATATGCTTCTTTATAGTTTCATTAGTATGTATTTAGATGTGATTTCCAATTAATTCTCTCATCTATTATTACCCCAAGAAATTTATTATTAGAAACTCTTTCAATATCAACACCATCTATCTGTACATTTATTGCCCTATTTATTTTATAATTATTAAATAACATGATTTTTGTTTTAGACAGATTTAATGATAATTTATTTTGATCAAACCAACTTTTTAATCTGCACAATTTTGAAGAGATTATGTTTTCTAACTCATGTAAATTTATTCCAGAACAAAACATATTTGTGTCATCTGCAAATAATACCATCTTAAATATCTTTGATACATTGTACATATCATTTATATAAAGAATAAACAGTTTAGGACCCAATACTGACCCCTGAGGGACACCACAATCAATATTCAAACGAGTTGAGACAGAGTCACCCAACTTCACAAATTGTGTCCTGTTGCTCAAATAACTTTTTATCCAATTTAATACAACTCCCCTTATCCCATACTGTTCCATCTTATTAATTAATATATCATGATTAATAGTATCAAAAGCGTTTTGAAGATCAATAAATATCCCGGCGACATGTTTCTTATCATCTATAGAGTTACTGATTTCTTCAGTTGATTCCATTAGTGCCATCTCTGTTGATCTATTTGCTCTAAATCCATATTGACCATCACTGAGTAGTTTGTATTTTTCAATGAATTTATCTAATCTGTTATTGAATAGTTTTTCAAGAATTTTGGAGAATTTAAGTAAAAAAACAGGTCTGTAATTTGTGAAGTTGTGTTTGTCCCCAGATTTATCCAATGGAATTACTTTTGCTATTTTCATGTTGCTTGGAAATGTACCGGTTTGAAATGACAAGTTACAGATCTGTGAAGAAACTCAGTCGTCCAGGTGCATAGTAATTTGTGGTTGGTTGAAGAGAGCAACTGGACTTGCTTGACGATTCTTGAAAACGTTTCGCCTCTCCTCCGAAAGGCATCCTCAGTTCTGTCTGACTACTAGGGAGTATCCAGTATTTATTCTCTCATGGATCATCATAGAATCCATCAGCAGCCATCAGCATTCTGATTCGGATTCTATGATGATCCATGAGAGAATAAACACTGGATACCCCCTATTAGTCAGACAGAACTGAGGATGCCTTTCGGAGGAGAGGCGAAACGTTTTCAAGAATCTTCAAGCAAGTCCAGTTGCTCTCTTCAACCAACCACAGATTACTATGTACCTGGACGACTGAGTTTCTTCACAGATATGTTTATACGCACTTTGGGATGAGATCCCTTCGACTGGTGCGGGAGTATGAGATGACTTCCAGAAAACTGGCAGACATCTTAGCCAGAGAGGATCGTTCATTTTTGTCAACCTGGAATGACCATCATTGAACAGAGGTGGGGGTCTATGACATCTTATCAGCCACCTACAATGCAGCCATCAGCATTCTGATTCGGATTCTATGATGATCCATGAGAGAATAAATACTGGATACTCCCTAGTAGTCAGACAGAACTGAGGATGCCTTTCGGAGGAGAGGCGAAAAGTTTTCATGAATCGTCAAGCAAGTCCAGTTGCTCTCTTCAACCAACCACAGATTACAAGTTACAGATGTATGTTAATGGTTTAGAAATCCCCCCAATAATAGTTTTCACTAGGTTCATATCAATATCATTACAATCTGTGGATATTTTATTACTACATTTATTAACTAGATCAATAATTTCCTTCTCATCTACTGGTGTAAGAAACATAGAACAAGAATTCCTCTTTATAATATTATCTATACAATCATCATTTGTTACCGGATCAGAGATATTTTGAGCTAATCTTGGTCCAACATTAACCAAAAAATTATTAAAACTATTAGCAACTACATCCATGTTATAATTTTCGATACCTTTGTCATTAAAGTATTTAGGGTAATGTATTTGTCCGGAACCATCTTTAATAATATTATTTAATATATTCCATATTCCTTGAATATTATTTTTGTTATTATATATTAATTTACCATAATCTTCCTACATCTCCTTATGATACTTGTTAACTTGTTTTTATGATCATGTCAGCCACAATACTACTTGGGCCAGGGAATTTTCCAGACTTCATTTTGGTGATTGCCTCAGCCATCATGACACCTGTCACGAGGATGGGGGGGCCAGCAACAGGTTCAGCAACAGGAAGGTCTTCAGCACTCCAGGGGAATTCTTCATTGAGCAGACGTTCGTAATGCTCTTTCCAAGCCTTCTTTTGTTCGTCACTGAGACACAGATTGCCTTCATCATCTCTGATGCAGTTCTCGCCCACTATATCAAGTTGTTCTCTTTTCATCTGTTTAGCCACATGGAATACATCTATGTCACAAAACTGGTTTTCCTCAGCTCTCTTTTTTGCTTCAAAGACTGCACGCTTGGCTGTGCGCTTGGCTGCAAGGTAACCTTCTTTACTCCCACCTTTCTTCCAGGCCTTCCAAAGGCGCCTTTTTTCACATACGGCATGGTTGACTGGCTCATCCCACCACCAGGTTTCCCTCCTTCTGATTCTCTTCTTTGTAACACCACACACTTCATAAGCTGCTTTCAACAGACTATTTTTCAGGAGCTGCCAGCTTTCTTCAACAGTGACATGGTATGGATTATAAAATACTATTACTGACCTTTAAAGCACTGAATGGTCTCACACCACAGTACCTGAGCGAACTTCTGGTCCTTTATTTCCCACCACGCCTACTTAGATCAAAAGGTGCAGGCTATCTGCTGGTACCTTGTATAGTGAAGGCTACATCAGGGGGCAGAGTCTTTTCTTCCAAAGCCCCACAGTTATGGAACAGCCTTCCAAGTAGTGTTCGGGAATCAGACACAGTCTCAGCGTTTAAGTCTAGGCTGAAAACATATCTGTTTAGTCAAGCCTTGTGTTAATGGTGTTCATGAGGTAAAGGTGTAGATCTGGAGGGTCCTCAGACAGAGTGTGTTGGTAAACTGGGATGTATGTATGCTGTCAGTCCCCACTCGCTTGCTCACTCAAGTTTATTGACGGTGTAGTGGCTGCTGCTTTATGTCCCGGGGCCCCTCATGCCTGTGTTACCTTCTGGCTCTCCCCTTTTAGTTATGCTGTCATAGTTAGTTTTGCCGGAGTCCCAGTGTAGCAATTCTGATGGGTGGGTGGAGCACAGAAGGACGGCAGGCCAGAACTGAGTTCAACAAAACTCTTTTATTTAGCTTTTCAGCATTTATAGTTTCCACTCTCCCAACCAGGGGCGGACTTACCTAGGCAGTTGCCTAGGGCCCCCCAAATTTGGGGGCCCCTAACAGTCAGCCCCATACAGTAAACACCAAACAATATATATATGTAATCTTAATTTGTCTCTGATATTAAGTAGTCAATGATATAAATGGAAAAACACACCAAAATAGTATCAGAATATCGAATTCATGTGTATATAGTATTTGTCCCAGCACACACACACACACACCCTGGTTGCTTTACATTGGAATAGTCCATGATCTGACGACGTAGACAGGTGCGCGACGGAAATTCAAACCAAAGCAGAGGGAACTGTAAACAAGATGAAGCGCAGTTATGAGAGTGGTTGTGCTAAATGAAAAAAAAGGGCACAAAGCAAAAAGAATGCAGCTGCACTTCTGAAACTAACTACATTTTTCAAATTACATTTTTTATGTATAATCTGGAATATCAAGAGTAGTAGCTGAAGTAGCCTGTTTATTTATTTATTCAAATCAATCTATTATAGCTGTCGGTCAAATATGCAACCTTTTTCAAGAAGCAACTTTTAAAGCAATCTTTTTATTGTTGCAAGTTAGAGCATAAGCGGATATTGATTCAAATCGTGACTGAGGGGGAAAAGGTATCAGTCATAGCGTGACGGTTTTAGTTGCAGTGGCATCGTGGCAGCAGTTGACTTTCTACCACTTTTACACTCTTTTCTGGAGACCAGAAAGACAATAACAATAGGATTATATAGATGATGAAGGCCAGGAGAAGTACTGTACATGGAGAAGAGACAAGCAAGAAAGGCACAAAGGAGAGAGGGAGACCTGAAACATGAAGGCAAAACAGACACACAGATGAAGAAAAACAGGGGTACAGACAAAGAAATGGAAGACAGGGACAAAGAGAAGGTATTCATTTTAACAATACATTTTGGGTATTTATTTCTACTGTTCCATGATTGATTTGCTGTTGTCTTGTGTCACAGTAGTGAAAGATAATAAGAGACAAGACGGATGGACAACACCAACTTCTGCCAGTGAGCCCTTGCTGAACAAGGTTTGTGATTTAACAAAGGATTACTTGTGTTCATAGATCATATCATCAAAGAAAAAAGTGTATTGAGTTGTTTTGTTATAATGCTGTGTTGTTTATTGTAGTTTGGGTTCCATACCTCTGCACACCACCTTTCTATGAAGACTTTGGAGAAGCCAGCAACAAGTAGGACTTTCTTTCTCATATGATTATGATGAACAATGGACATTTGGAGATTAAGAACTTTTCAGTAATGTACTGGCTGCAACCTTTAAAAACTCATACCTCTCTCTTTCTCTACCCCCCCCCCCCCCCCCACACACACACACACAAACACTATCTCTCTCTCTCTCTCTCTCTCTCTCTCTCTCACACACACACACACACACACACACACACACACACACACACACACACACACACACACACTCACCCACCTACACCCCATTATGGAATGGTGATGGAATACATGAACAATGGAATTTTGAAGATTAAGGACATTTCAATAATGTACTGGCTGCATCCTTTACAAACTCACAATCCCTCTGTATCTGTCTCTCAACCACTGGATTGCCTGTCACTAAATGGCTCTCTCTCTCACTACCTCCCTCACTCCCTCCCTCTCACACACAAACTCTCTCTCTCTCTCTCTCTCTCTCTCTCATACATTTATCTTGGCATCAGTCTTATCCCATTGAAATGTAGAGGTTTCGATAGAGTAATATCCATTTGTGTTGTAGTTCTGATAACAGTAAGATCATTTTGTATCTCTGGTAATGTGTATCTGGTAATATGGATCCATTTGTGTTCTACTTCTGATAAGAATAAGATCATTTTATATCTGGTAATATGTATCTGTGGAGTAAAAATAATAATTGGATTTCACATATCCTTGTTTTATTAAAATATGGAGATTGACTCTTAAAATTGGCTCTCTCTCTCTCTCTACTGTCTCTTCTTCTGTTGTTTGCCTTGTCGCTCTCACTCTTTCTGGTTTGATCTGAACAATAAACACTGTCAGAATTTTGGCAAATGCTGGAGTAATCTCAAACCTGTTTCACTGTGGAGCTTATTTGGGGCACACTGTTAGTGGCAGTTTGCTATCTTTTTTTCTGAATTTACAGCAAGGAGATATGGCATGTGCCAAGTAGGGATGAACATTATTCTGTATGTGTGTTTCAAGACTGACTTTTGAGGGCCCCATGCCTGTATTTCGCCGAGGGCCCCAAAATAGCTAGAACCGCCCCTGCTCCCAACCACACACGCCCGCACACACACAAGGCGTCTGGTTGGGGAGAGAGCTCTCTTCCTCTGCTCTCTCTCTCTCCTTATATAGGGCGTGGTCACTGGGGAAGACATACAAACACATGTTAACTGACATCAGGTGCAGTGATTCTGCCACTTACCTTCCCTGACTCTGCCCTCCGGTCACAAACCGACACTTGACCATGCCCCCGCTGCCACACCCGGCTTGCACTCTGCAAAATGTATACTGTTCTTACTCATCGGGTGACATTGGGCATACCTAACAACCTGTGTTTTCTCTCTATTCCCCCCCCCCGTCTGTTCCTCTGAGTTACATGTCAATCCTGAGATCAAGATGCTGAACCTCCTCTGCTCCTCAGACCTGCCTGATCCATCCTGGTGCCCTGTGTCTGGTTGGATTCTCATCACATCGCTCCTGTGGAGGACGGCCCCATATGGACAGTTGAAAGTCACACCTGGAGGACGCTCTGGACTCTTACAGTAATGCTTTTATGGCTGAGGACTACAGTTGACTTGCTAACTTTAGGACTGCAGTTGTCATGAACAGTTTTGCACTCAAGTTTCCATCAATGAAGAGTTTATATCATCAATGAAACTGACCATGTTAAAACTGCTAAAAATGTTATAATCACATTGTCTGTTGTCGCCCAAATGAGGATGGGTTCCCTTTTGAGTCTGGTTCCTCTCGAGGTTTCTTCCTCATGTCATCTGAGGGAGTTTTTCCTTGCTACTGTCACCACAGGCTTCATCATTGGGGATAGATTAGGGATAAAATTAGCTCATGTTTAAAGTCATTAAAATTTTGTAAAGCTGCTTTGCAACAATGTCTATTGTTAAAAGCGCTATAAAAAATAAACTTGACTTGACTATGAAAAGAGTTTGTTACAAATCAGTACTAATATTTTTGTTGAGGTTGTTCTTTTTATACATAAGGGGCACAGTTTGGTGTGTGAAGGATTGCATGAGTGGAGAAATCCAGTGGTGACTGGGGGAGGGGGGGAAGAGTGTTCAGGATCCTCACAGTTTGAGGGCTAAAGCTGTTGAGGAACCTGGAGGACCTGGTGTGAATGCTCCTGTACCTGTTTCTTGATGGTTGGAGGGAAAACAGTCCATGGGAAGGGTGGGAGGAGTCCTTGATAATGCTGGAGGCTCTGCAGATGCGACACTGGTTGAAGATCTCCAGCAGGCATGGGAGAGGGGCACCAATGATCTTCCCTGCTGTTCTCACAAGCCTGTCCAGCTGTTTTTGATCCAAACCAGGCAGTGATGAAGGCAGAGAGACAGTGAGATGGAGATCTTTATTCTGTAATTTAGATACCACCCACTATAAGGAAGTGTGTGATAGTGAGTTTGTGATTCTTGACCTATTTGATGTTGAAATTGTCAGGAATTAACCTGTACTCATTCAGGAAACACCATATGTACTCTATGTTTAAGACCTGATAATGCTTTCATTTACTTTATACAGCTTTATTACAACCCCAATTCCAAAAAAGTTGGGACAAAGTACAAATTGTAAATAAAAATGGAATGCAATAATTTACAAATCTCAAAAACTGATATTGTATTCACAATAGAACATAGACAACATATCAAATGTCGAAAGTGAGACATTTTGAAATTCCATGCCAAATATTGGCTCATTTGAAATTTCATGACAGCAACACATATCAAAAAGGTTGGGACAGGGGCAATAAGAGGCTGGAAAAGTTAAAGGTACAAAAAAGGAACAGCTGGAGGACCAAATTGCAACTCATTAGGTCAATTGGCAATAGGTCATTAACATGACTGGGTATAAAAAGAGCATCTTGGAGTGGCAGCGGCTCTCAGAAGTAAAGATGGGAAGAGGATCACCAATCCCCCTAATTCTGCACCGACAAATAGTGGAGCAATATCAGAAAGGAGTTCGACAGTGTAAAATTGCAAAGAGTTTGAACATATCATCATCTACAGTGCATAATATCATTAAAAGATTCAGAGACTCTGGAAGAATCTCTGTGTGTAAAGGTCAAGGCCGGAAAACCATACTGGGTGCCCGTGATCTTCGGGCCCTTAGACGGCACTGCATCACATACAGGCATGCTTCTGTATTGGAAATCACAAAATGGGCTCAGGAATATTTCCAGAGAACATTATCTGTGAACACAATTCACCGTGCCATCCGCCGTTGCCAGCTAAAACTCTATAGTTCAAAGAAGAAGCCGTATCTAAACATGATCCAGAAGCGCAGACGTCTTCTCTGGGCCAAGGCTCATTTAAAATGGACTGCGGCAAAGTGGAAAACTGTTCTGTGGTCAGACGAATCAAAATGTGAAGTTCTTTATGGAAATCAGGGACGCCGTGTCATTCAGACTAAAGAGGAGAAGGACGACCCAAGTTGTTATCAGCGCTCAGTTCAGAAGCCTGCATCTCTGATGGTATGGGGTTGCATTAGTGTGTGTGGCATGGGCAACTTGCACATCTGGAAAGACACCATCAATGCTGAAAGGTATATCCAGGTTCTAGAGCAACATATGCTCCCATCCAGACGACGTCTCTTTCAGGGAAGACCTTGCATTTTCCAACATGACAATGCCAAACCACATACTGCATCAATTACAGCATCATGGCTGTGTAGAAGAAGGGTCCGGGTACTGAACTGGCCAGCCTGCAGTCCAGATCTTTCACCCATAGAAAACATTTGGCGCATCATAAAATGGAAGATACGACAAAAAAGACCTAAGACAGTTGAGCAACTAGAATCCTACATTAGACAAGAATGGGTTAACATTCCTATCCCTAAACTTGAGCAACTTGTCTCCTCAGTCCCCAGACGTTCACAGACTGTTGTAAAGAGAAAAGGGGATGTCTCACAGTGGGAAACATGGCCTTGTCCCAACTTTTTTGAGATGCGTTTTGTCATGAAATTTAAAATCACCTAATTTTTCTCTTTAAATGATACATTTTCTCAGTTTAAACATTTGATATGTCATCTATGTTCTATTCTGAATAAAATATGGAATTTTGAAACTTCCACATCATTGCATTCCATTTTTATTTACAATTTGTACTTTGTCCCAACATTTTGGAATCGGGGTTGTATTTGCTCTCTTAGTAGTGTTTGTTTTATTCAGCATCACTGTAGTTTATGTGTTTACTTGAGAATGGCACCCCAACTGGTAGCTGAGCTTTAGCATAATTTGCCTAGTGTGCACTCAACAACAGAACTAGACAACAAAAATTCAACTAAGGTTGTGAAGTTGTGCTACAAAATCCATCCATCCATTATCAGTAAGTGCTTATCCTGTATAGGGTCGCGGGTGAACTGGAGTTTATCTCAGTTGACTGTGGGTGAGAGGAGGGGTTCACCCTGGACAAGTCGCCAGATCATCGCAGGGCTGACACACAGAGACACACAACCATTCACACTCACATTCACACCTACGGTCAATTTAGAGTCACCAGTTAACCTAACCTGCATGTCTTTGGACTGTGGGAGAAACCAGAGCACCCGGAGGAAACCCATGCGGACACAGGGAGAACATGCAAACTCCACACAGAAAGGCCCTCGCTGGCCACGGGGCTCGAACCCGGATCTTCTTGCTGTGAGGTGACAGCGCTAACCACTACACCACCGTGCCACCCCCCAATTCACTTCATAAGTCTCATAATTAGTTGATTAAGGTCCAACTGTGTGCAATCAAAGTGTCACATGATCTGTCACATGATGTCTGTATAAATCAACCTGTTCTGGAAGGACCGTGACTCTGCAACACTACTAAGCAAGCAACATGAAAACCAAGGAGCCTCCAAACAGGTCATAGAAAAGTATAGATCAGAGTTGGGTTATAAAAAAAGATCCCAAACTTTGAATATCCCACGGAGCTCAATTAAATCCATTATAGCAAAATGGAAAGAATATGGCACCACTACAAACCTGACAAGAGAAGGCCCCGCCCACCAAAACTCACAGACTGGGCAAGGAGGGCATTAATCAAAGATGCAACAAAGACACCAAAGAGAACACTGAAGGAGCTACAAAGATCCACAGCGGAGATGGAAATATCTGTCCATAGGACCACTTTAAGCCATACACTCCACAGAGTGGGCGGGGCTTTATGGAAGAGTGGCCAGAAAAAAAAAAAAAACACTGCTTAAGAAAAAACTAAGGAAACATATTTAGAATTTGCCCAACAAAATGTGACAGACTCCCCAAACACATGGAAGAAGATTCTCTGGTCAGATGAGACTAAAATTCAATTTTTTGGCCATCATGGGAAATGCCATGTGTGGTGTGCATTTTTTTTTTGAGGATGGAAGCAACCTGACGCTCACAGTATCCTTCTGCTAGTAAAGCCAGAATCGAATCCTTCTTTTTCTCACTAATTATTTTTTTCTTTTTAACTCTTTTGGCATGATGAATAGATATTTTTGTATTCCAATTAAATTTAAGGCACAGCAAGCACTGTTTTTGCTATCCAAACTGGTCATATTGCAAGAGTACAGTGATGACCACAGCAGTGGTTTTTATACTTTTCCTCATTAAATAAGATTTGGTTCAGGTGATCATATATCTTATTAAGTAAAATACTTGTGTAAAAGTGCTTGTGTTGGAATTCCAGCACAGACACTGAATCAAATGGCTGCTAAACATAGAGATGCTGATTTAAGAAAAAAAAATGAAGTAGTCTCTTATCTGTGTGTGTGTGTGTGTGTGTGTGTGTGTGTGTGTGTGTGTGTGTGTGTGTGTGTGTGTAGTATATTGTTTTGAATGTTGCCTATGGTAGTTACCTTATTTATGCTTTCTTCATGCAGGTGTTTTTGGAATCAGGAACAAGATGGATAATTGTGTGAATGTGTGCGCATGCACGTATGTATGTGTGCAGGTGAATGGGTGTGTCTTTGAATTTCACAGAATGTTTTCTGGGATCTGATCCAAGTTGCAATCACAGGAAGACAGAATTCCAGTGAAGTGAAAGCTTGTGGGGGTGTGTTTCACTTCAGAAGCTCAAGTTATTATTCTGTGCATGATCTTTCTTCCAGAGAAAGAGAGAACAGTTGAAAGAAAGTGTAATTCTATTATTTCAAAGGAATGTTTATCGCATTCTAAGCAGATATTTTAATACTTGTACAGAACTAGTCAAAAGTTTGTGCACACCTTCTAATTCAATGGGTTTTTTTTCTGTATCTTTATGAATTAAGTCACTTCATGTCTTAAAGTAACAATGGATGTTGTTTCTCTTTACATAGTTGTTCGGTTCTTGACTTAATATGGATTACTACAGTTGTGGAATCGGGCTATTTACTGTATTTTTATTATTCACTGTTTACTGTTTGATCTCAAACGCATTAAGAAGGTAAGAAACTCGCCCACTAATTACCTTTTGATGAGACACACCTGTTAATTGAAAAGTATTCCAGGTGACTCCCTCATGAAGCTGGTTAAGATCATGACAATAACGTACAAAGTGTCATCAAGGGAAACGCTGGATACGGTGAAGAATCTAAAATATCAAACAGATAGCTGTTTCTGTATTGTGACTATTTTCTACACTGTAGAACAAAACTGAAGACATCAAAACTATGAAATAATATCTGGAACATCTACGGAATGTGAAAAAAAACAATCAATGAGCAGAGTAGGGGTGTACAAACTTTTGCCCGGTATTGTATGTACTAAAGCCTTTTAATTTTATCTTTTTGTCAGAATTATGAAGGAAACCAGTCTAAATTAGAATTGTAAATATAAATGATTTTAACAGATTGTGCTGGGTTTTTGGCCCCTTGCCAGTGGGAACATGTAACTGCATAGCCCATTTCATGCCCAGGTTGGCAGCGGTGGCTAAACTGGCAATCCATATCGAGTTGGCTCTTTGGGGAGGGTTTGAGGGTTTGAGGGATTCCAGCACCACTAAAATAACAGCTATGCCATAAGCAGGGGTTAAATTGGGCCGGGGCTGTCCGGGGCTGAGCCCCGGCACATAAACTCGGAGCGGATGGCATATGATCACGCACACATCAAAAGCAACAAACCCTTTCCACGATTTTCAGTTCTGAATAATTAAATATCGTTTTATTAATCAATAAACCCATGACTTTTATGAGATAGATCATAGTTTTCCTGATAACAAGACGACCTGTCAAAGCTATTTAGAACAGAACTTGCGATCAGAGATTCTGGTTTCTGGAACACTGCGTGGGTTGCCAATTCCGCTTTTTATAAGCGACTTTGGGGTTTCTTTTTTTGTGAGCTCGCTTTAAAAAAAAATCAGAAGTCGTGGTTTGCGGGTTTTTGGGTTTGTGTTTCAGCGTTGTGACTTGTTTATAATTTTCTCCGTACACCGTCTCCCCTTTTACCTGCATACGATCCTAATCCATCAGAGGTGCTTGAACGAACTGTCTGTGCATTTGGCGAGTTCAATTTCCATAGTCCCCAGTTATCGACAGAAATTAGCCAGGGGGAAGGGGGAGATGTCAGTTAAAGTTAGCTACTGAGATTGACCAAAAGTTGAGCCTAACGTTGCCTCAAGTTAGCTACCTTTGGCAAACATAAACAAAACACTCGTCTTGTGCTCTAGCCTTAATTAACTGTCGATACAGTCAATTTCACTTTTATACAAGAAGGTTAATAAATTGTTTTGTTGTCTTGGATTTTTAGAGGTCAGCAGCTAAAGGTTAAAAATGAGGAAAGCAAAGAGGAGGAAGCTTACAGATTTCTTCAAAAGGTGGGCAGCATCATATTTTTTATTATTAAAAACAAAATATCAAATAATACTGAAGAGGGGAAAAAATAATACTGATCTAAATATGTTGTGTTTTTATTTTTAGACAGTATGTGTTTAGCAAAAGTTTTGCTGCATTCAAATGATTGTGCTTCTATTTTGCTGCTATAATATGCTCATCTTATGTATGTTCTAGACAATACAAAAAGCACCACATGCCAAATAAATAATTGAATACATAATAATAACAATAATAATAAATGCTTCCAATGTTATAGTGTTGTTTGTATTTGGTTGCATTCACTGCATGAATATATTTGATTGACAATTTGACTGACAGTGTTTTGGCATATTTAACATTTATCCTCCAAAATAAATCAACTGTTTTGGTTTAAGATTGTGCAAGCCTTCAAATTTTCTCACTGAACATTTCTCCTTCACATTTTTCACCTGTAGGCATGTGACAAGATTTAATATGATATTGCTCAACCTACCTCTGTAAAGTCAGCTAACAACTTATTAAAATGCACCAGAATTCAGCAAATAACATGTATGATAATAAAAAACTTCTGGGGGAGGACCCCCAGACCCCCCACTAATCATTTCCTTCAAACCAATGTACAACAACCTGTACAATCTGTTACATTGGCCAACCAATCTACATTCAAACTGCCATAATGTGTAGGGGGGCACTACAAGACACACATAGGCCTACAACACACAGATAAGGTGTATATCTCTGTGCAATATGATATGGTTATCAAATTAGAGGGTTATTTTCCAAAAAGTATATTGGGGCAGGGCGGCGGGGGCAGGGGCGGGTACGAGGCAGAGCCCCCCCCACATAACCAATCCCGATTTAACCCCTGGCCATAAGTGATGGCACAGGCCGTCATTGCCCCTCGTGCATGACAGACTGCAGTGTCTCTCTGCAATCAGATTGGCCTTCCATCATCTCAGCATAGTTACTCCATGGATACAGGGGCTTTGAAGACTGTGGAGCTTAAACTTGTGACTCTTTTTCCACACTAATCAAACTCACTTGTGAATTGGCCTTAGGGGTTCGATTGGAAGCCTTTCAAACCGTCTCTTCTGTTCCTGTAACCTGGAACTTCAAGCAAACTTTACAATGTTTATTGTCTATCAATGTCTATTGTTAAAAGTGTTATACAAACAAATAAACAATGTGCCAAGTTATTGGGTTTCAACACGGCTCTTTAGCTGTGAGACTTTGACAGCATCAAACATGTCAACTTGAGAGCGTTCATCAAGCAAAACTGTGGTTGATGCTGAATATCAAATGCGACAACAATATCACAACCAAGAAAGTACTGGCAAGAACAAATTCCATGAGAATCCAAACTATCATTGAAAAGCATCAACTCCAATGATTACAGCATGGTGAGGCAAAAAGGATCCCGGACATGAGCATACCCACACAGACCCTGTACTCACACTGAACTTACAGAAGGTCACAGCCCAAGAGGTGCTTTCATGATTCCATCAAGAAGACCTTGTCCTTATTAAACATCCAACCTAACAACAGGGAGAAAGTAGGTGAAGACCATTGGAATTGGAGAGAAACCTGCAGAGAGGGAGGTGTTGATGCAGATCATCCAAGACTTTAACAAGCTGAAGAAATAAGAACCAGAAGAAAGGAAAGAGCTCAACAATGTCTTCTGGGACAAGAAGGACCATCTCCTTGGCTTCAGAGCTGATTCCGTGATGGATGATTCATCTCAAACATCAAAAGGAACAGTCTGGCAAAATGGAATATCTACAACCCTGCTGCTGCTGGTGATGATGGTGGTGGTGGTGATGATGATGGTGATGATGATGATGCAATAAGTTACAAAGTTTATTTATGTGATAATGATATGTATCTAAGCCAAAGGCTAATTTAACCATTTAATTTATATTAAATACAACAATCTTAACCAAAGGACTATTCAAATCTGATTATTTGGATGGAATTGAATGCGTACGATTTTTTTTTAATTACTGTATTTTATGAGGATGTTTTTGTAGACTGCTTGCAGGTTATGTTGCACTGAATTTCTGAAGAATTGCTCATGACTAAACTTCAGCACATTCTTTCCTTGTTCAAACACCACGCCTCCTAATTTGCCCACGTCATGTGTCAGTGATATAAATCTCTCCTCCTGAGGTTTCTGCTTCAGTTCATGATCCAAAACAAACCAAAAGGAAACAGCAGCAGTAAAGAACGCAAAAATATTCATTTATTTATTTTATTTAATTTGAAAACTTGGAAAAATGGCAAATGATTCTCCGTCAGCTCTGGATAAAATTGATTTCTGTTCTCTCAAGGTAAGCTTGGTTCACTTTCTATCTATCTATCTATCTATCTATCTATCTATCTATCTATCTATCTATCTATCTATCTATCTATTTGTGGTGTGTTTTTGATGATATTGCAGGAATAAATGGTTTAATTCTCTATTTATTTATTTATTTATTTATTTATTTATTTACTCACTCGCTTGCTTGCTCGCTTGCTTACTTACTTATATAATCACATTTTATGTTAGACATCCTGTACCCTGAGAACTGAAACATCCCTGAACAAAGTCTGCTCATGTTTGGGTTAGTTTTCAGGTAAATAAGGGTTGAGGGTACAGGGGCACATGTCAGATCATGGACAAGGGGTTTAATGTTTAGGGCTGAAGCTTGTGTTTTGGTTAAGTTGGAATGAGTTAGGGATTAGGGTGTAGGATGTAGGGCTGGAGATGGATTTGAGATGAGTTCGTACCCACAGCTTTGGTGAAGATTTTAATCACAATTTAGTGGAAAAGTGAAAGTCAAACATGTCGTGTAACAGGTGCAGATTTGATCAGCAGTTGTCCCTGATATGAAGCAAGAAACAAAAACAAAGCTGGAGACAAAGACGGGGACTGTTAAACATTAACTGCCTACAAGTTTCTGGAGAAATGGTTTTGTGATGGCATGTTTGTGACAGTTGTGAGTCAAGGAACTGGGTTGGTTTTTATCTATCCATCCATTATCTGTAGCCGCTTTATCCTGTTCTACAGGGTCGCAGGCGAGCTGGATCCTATCCCAGCTGACTACGGGTGAAAGGCGGGGTTCACCCTGGACAAGTCGCCAGGTCATCACAGGGCTGACACATAGACACAGACAACCATTCACACTCACATTCACACCTACGCTCAATTTAGAGTCACCAGTTAACCTAACCTGCATGTCTTTGGACTGTGGGGGAAACCGGAGCACCCGGAGGAAACCCACGCGGACACGGGGAGAACATGCAAACTCCACACAGAAAGGCCCTCGCCGGCCACGGGGCTCGAACCCAGGACCTTCTTGCTGTGAGGCGACAGCACTAACCACTACACCACCGTGCCGCCCACATTGGTTTTTATATTTAAGGCAATTTTTTAGAGCATACAGGATTTTGGGAAACACTACGTTCACACATTTTCTCTGTAAATGAGCAACGCAGAACCACAGTTTCAGCAATTTTTGATCTTAGATTTTCTATCACAAAGCTAGCACGAAGCTGAGCACATAACATGTAAATTAAAACTAAAATGATGTGTATAGGTGTAAGGCTGTGCTGGCTGTCTAATACAAACAAAAATAAATAAAATGCTGTATGGACCATGCACACTAATGTTAATCATATACTGAAAAATGTGAATAGACTCGGAAAAGACTTTTAAAAGACAAGTCTGACTCCCTCTCACATCGAAAGACAATGTGTAATTAGTCACACAATTATCCCAGCCTTACACCAAATGAGTTTTCAAGAGATTATCTCTGATTTTGCAAAGACCGTGGATCTCGCAGGGGCGCTATTTGCATGAGCCAAGAATAAAGATGATATTAAACACTTGTTTTTTTTTGGAATGTAAAGATGAGAAAATGGCTTACTTCAGACCGCGACTACCTTATACCAAACAATCGAGCTGTCGGGATCGCGCTACACCTCGAGTTAAACTCTCATGATTATACTCTAACATTGGAAATTCATCTGTGACACTGAAATCTCTTGAAAAGTTGTCTGGTGTAAGACCGGCATAAAGCGTCAACATTAGTGGATGCTACACACACACACACACACACACACACACACAAGTTAGGTCCACTACAGGCTAACATAAAACCTGTGCCAGAAAATGTGTGTGTGCGTCCCTGAGATGCTGTAATGGTATGTGTTAAGTGTGCATTAAAGTGTGTATATTAGCATTAATTATATTATCATGGTCTTCTCTCTTTAGGACCCTGCAGGGATCTTCGACCTAGTGCAGATGGTGGGAAGCGGCTCATATGGTCAAGTGTTTAAGGTAAAAAAGTGATGAGTGATGTTCTCTTACTTCTTACTCTGTGTGTGTTTAGACAGGGACTCTCTTAGCCAAGGGGTTAGAGGGGTTGGGAAGGTTATGAGGGTTAGGGGGTTAAGGGGGTTAGGAGGGTTACAGGGGTTGGGAGGGTTAAGAGAATTAAGGGAGGTTAGGGGGTTAAGAGGGTTATAAGGGTTAGAGGGGTTAGGGGGTTAAGAGGATTAAGGGAAGTTAGGGGTTAGGAGAGGTTGTGAGGGTTATGAGGGTAAAGGGGGTAAGGAGGGTTATTTAGGGTTAAGGGAGGTTAGGGGGTTAAGGGAGGTTGGGAGGGTTATGAGGAGGTTAGGGAGTTAAGGGGGTTAGGATGGTTATCAAGGGTTAAGGGAGGTTGGGAGGGTTATGAGGGTTAGGGGCAGGGGTTAAATTGGAATTGGTTATGTGGGGGGGCTCTGCCTCGTACCCGCCCCTGCCCCCGCCGCCCTGCCCCAATATACTTTTTGAAAAATAACCCTCTAATTTGATAACCATATCATATTGCACAGAGATATACACCTTATCTGTGTGTTGTAGGCCTATGTGTGTCTTGTAGTGCCCCCCTACACATTATGGCAGTTTGAATGTAGATTGGTTGGCCAATGTAACAGATTGTACAGGTTGTTGTACATTGGTTTGAAGGAAATGATTAGTGGGGGGTCTGGGGGTCCTCCCCCAGAAGTTTTTTATTATCATACATGTTATTTGCTGAATTCTGGTGCATTTTAATAAGTTGTTAGCTGACTTTACAGAGGTAGGTTGAGCAATATCATGTTAAATCTTGTCACATGCCTACAGGTGAAAAATGTGAAGGAGAAATGTTCAGTGAGAAAATTTGAAGGCTTGCACAATCTTAAACCAAAACAGTTGATTTATTTTGGAGGATAAATGTTAAATATGCCAAAACACTGTCAGTCAAATTGTCAATCAAATATATTCATGCAGTGAATGCAACCAAATACAAACAACACTATAACATTGGAAGCATTTATTATTATTGTTATTATTATGTATTCAATTATTTATTTGGCATGTGGTGCTTTTTGTATTGTCTAGAACATACATAAGATGAGCATATTATAGCAGCAAAATAGAAGCACAATCATTTGAATGCAGCAAAACTTTTGCTAAACACATACTGTCTAAAAATAAAAACACAACATATTTAGATCAGTATTATTTTTTCCCCTCTTCAGTATTATTTGATATTTTGTTTTTAATAATAAAAAATATGATGCTGCCCACCTTTTGAAGAAATCTGTAAGCTTCCTCCTCTTTGCTTTCCTCATTTTTAACCTTTAGCTGCTGACCTCTAAAAATCCAAGACAACAAAACAATTTATTAACCTTCTTGTATAAAAGTGAAATTGACTGTATCGACAGTTAATTAAGGCTAGAGCACAAGACGAGTGTTTTGTTTATGTTTGCCAAAGGTAGCTAACTTGAGGCAACGTTAGGCTCAACTTTTGGTCAATCTCAGTAGCTAACTTTAACTGACATCTCCCCCTTCCCCCTGGCTAATTTCTGTCGATAACTGGGGACTATGGAAATTGAACTCGCCAAATGCACAGACAGTTCGTTCAAGCACCTCTGATGGATTAGGATCGTATGCAGGTAAAAGGGGAGACGGTGTACGGAGAAAATTATAAACAAGTCACAACGCTGAAACACAAGCCCAAAAACCCGCAAACCACGACTTCTGATTTTTTTTTAAAGCGAGCTCACAAAAAAGAAACCCCAAAGTCGCTTATAAAAAGCGGAACTGGCAACCCACGCAGTGTTCCAGAAACCAGAATCTCTGATCGCAAGTTCTGTTCTAAATAGCTTTGACAGGTCGTCTTGTTATCAGGAAAACTATGATCTATCTCATAAAAGTCATGGGTTTATTGATTAATAAAACGATATTTAATTATTCAGAACTGAAAATCGTGAAAAGGGTTTGTTGCTTTTGATGTGTGCGTGATCATATGCCATCCGCTCCGAGTTTATGTGCCGGGGCTCAGCCCCGGACAGCCCCGGCCCAATTTAACCCCTGGTTAGGGGGGTTTAGAGGATTAAGGGAGTTAGGAGGGTTAAGGAGGGATAAGGGGGTAGGGAGGGTCATGGTAGTTGGGAGGGTTAAGGGGTTAGGAGGATTAGGGGGTTAGGGTTTAAAACATGGTTTAGGGTTTTAATGTTTAGTGTTATTATGAGGTTTAGGACTAGTTAGTCTTCAATAAATGACATGTTATCAAGTGACAATATCTTAAATATTATCAAATCGATCCAGTATTGAAATTGTTTAATTCTATAGACAGATAATTTTGTTTGTAATACTGTCAGGAATTTGTATTTCTACAGGCATGGAGGTGTGTGTGTGTGTGTGTGTGTGTGTGTGTGTATTGCTGGGGTTATTTGGAGTTGGTGTTTGAATTCTTTCCCAGTTTGTCAGTGAGATCAATAAAGTTTGTGCGTGAGAGAGAAACAGAGAGAGGATTGTATCTGAGAGCTGGAGGGGAGTATTGGCATGCCCTGAGGGGTTTTGGCAAGAGCTGAGGTTTTATTTCAGTTCCTCAGAATCTGATGTGAATAAAAAAACAAAGCTGAACAAAGAGATTGAGGGTGAGATCAAGTTCTGCAGAAAATTGTTGATCCGTTTCTTGTTGTGCCTGTAAAATACTTTAAAGGAACACTACACCAGTGCTGGCATGTTTGCTGTGGTACAGTAGCAGGAAACTTCCATAACTATTCGAGGGAAATCTTTACGCCATCCTGCATTCAGAATATCATTTTTTGTTGTCACTTCACAATTTTAAGGTTTAATATACAGAAAGCATTTCAGTCCAGATTATATGACGAATATCACAGTTTTGGGGAATTATTATTGTTATTATTGTTGTTGTTACAGTTGAATGCATGAGAGAATGCTCAGTGATTTGAACGTTATTCATCTGCTGACGAATTAGACTCAGGACGTGACAGTGTGATCCTGTTTGTACTGCTAAATCACATCTCCCAGTTAAATTCACCAATACGGGTTCCATAGTGAGGAACCGTAGGTGTGTTTTCTTTACAGTGTAGATGCTGTAGAACAGGATGCAAAAGATTATTTAATTATTTGGTGACTCAGCACTTTTCATGTGTGTTTACTGCAAAGTTTCTCTTTTTTTCTCTTCAACAATCATGGATTAAACATGTGATCAACGAACCATACCTTAAAAAGATGACAAAGCTGAAGTCACACAAGTGTGTGATAACCAGATCATCCTGAATCTGACACACACATGTTATTAACGAGCTTGCAAAATCTGGTGTATTCCAAAGAATCATTAAGGAAGTGGCATTATTAGTTTCCAGCTAAACAGTGTCTCTGAAACCAAACCCTGACCTGAATTTGTCATGGAAATTCCATTTCCTGTCTGGAACTCTCTATAGTGTCCTGTTTTACACCGTGGTGTGCTGGGGGGGGGCAGCACATCCAAGGCTGGACAAACTGATCAGGCGGGCCGGCTCTGTGGTCGGCATGAAGCTGGACTCTCTGGTGACGGTGGCAGAGAAGAGGTCTATGGACAAACTATTGAACATCATGGACGATGCCAGTCACCCTCTGCACACCGTCATCAGCAACCAGAGGAGCCTGTTCAGTGACAGAATGCTCCTTCCCAAGTGCAGGAAGAACAGACTCAAAAACTCCTTTGTCCCTCACGCCATCAGACTGTACAACTCCTCTCTGGGGGGGAGGAGGGGGAACAGGAGGACAGAGGACGGGAAGGAGCAGTAGCCCAGCCTGACAATAAGCAATACCGGACAATGTGCAATATAAAGTGCAATATCTCTCCTGCTGCCCCCCCTTTTTTCTTTCCCCTCTTCCTCTCTTCCCCATATCTTATTCTTTTTATATTTGTATATGTAAATACTTAATTTATTTCAATTTATCTAGAAGTTTTCTCTATTTCTTTTCTCTGTTTATCTGTAATGATGCTGCTGGAATCTTAATTTCCCTGAGGGAACCCTCCCAAAGGGATCAGTAAAGTTTTATCTAATCTAATCGAGCCAATGGCATAATCAATAATCAACTCCAGAAAAGTCGCCATCGCATTATGGATTTGGAGCAAAACACGTGTGTGTGTGTGTGTGCTAATTTTCTTTTGTCTTGTGTGTGTTCCCACAGGGTGCGCATAAGAAATCAGGACAGCCTGTTGCCATTAAAGTCATTAATGCAAAGGGGGTAAGTTCACATCCCATCATTGCTTTCTGTTCCACACAACATGAGCCGTACAATATCAGTACCTCCGTCAAGTCTCACAGTGCTGATAGCCACACCATGCAAACACAGAGTCCTGCTAATTATACACTTCATAATGTCGAGGGTTTTAATCCCACAAGGTTAATGTTGATTATCATATTGTCCATGTTGTCTAACGTAAACAATCACACAATGCTACATCAGTAAGGATCAGTCAGGATGTAGAACATGAATGAACATGTGGCTGAGTGAAGATGAATAAATGACTGAATTCACTGCTTCACTCAGGCAGCTCAGGAGGAGCTGAAGTCCGAGATAAACCTGCTGAAGACCCAGTCTCACCATCGCAATATCGCCACGTATTACGGTGCTTTCATCAAGAAAGACACGCCCCTCATGGGGGACCAGCTGTGGGTGAGTGTATGAGCATGAACACACACACACACACACACACACACACACACTACATATATACAGCTTTGTATATACTACATATATACACATATAGATACACTACATATATACACTCTGTGTGTGTGTGTAGTTGGTGATGGAGTTCTGCGGTGGTGGTTCTGTTGCTGATCTGATCGAGAGTAAGAGAAAAAAGCTCCTCAGTCAGGACTGGACGGCCTACATCAGTGGAGAAATCCTCAAAGTACGACAATTCTTTGTTTTTAAGTCAAATGTTAATAATTATTTACACTTTACACACATTCTCAATGTACTGTACAAATATTTATTAAATATACAGTGGTGCTTGAAAGTTTGTGAGCCCTTTAGAATTTTCTATATTTCTGCATAAATATGACCTAAAACATCATCAGATTTTCACACAAGTCCTAAAAGTAGATAAAGAGAACCCAGTTAAACAAATGAGACAAAAATATTATACTTGGTCATTTATTTATTGAGGAAAATTATCCAATATTACATATCTGTGAGTGGCAAAAGTATGTGAACCTTTGCTTTCAGTATCTGGTGTGACCCCCTTGTGCAGCAATAACTGCAACTAAACGTTTGCGGTAACTGTTGATCAGTCCTGCACACCGGCTTGGAGGAATTTTAGCCCGTTCCTCCGTACAGAACAGCTTCAACTCTGGGATGTTGGTGGGTTTCCTCACATGAACTGCTCGCTTCAGGTCCTTCCACAACATTTCCATTGGATTAAGGTCAGGACTTTGACTTGGCCATTCCAAAACATTAACTTTATTCTTCTTTAACCATTCTTTGGTAGAACGACTTGTGTGCTTAGGGTCGTTGTCTTGCTGCATGACCCACCTTCTCTTGAGATTCAGTTCATGGACAGATGTCCTGACATTTTCCTTTAGAATTTGCTGGTATAATTCAGAATTCATTGTTCCATCAGTGATGGCAAGCCGTCCTGGCCCAGATGCAGCAAAACAGGCCCAAACCATGATACTACCACCACCATGTTTCACAGATGGGATAAGGTTCTTATGCTGGAATGCAGTGTTTTCCTTTCTCCAAACATAATGCTTCTCATTTAAACCAAAAAGTTCTATTTTGGTCTCATCTGTCCACAGAACATTTTTCCAATAGCCTTCTGGCTTGTCCACGTGATCTTTAGCAAACTGCAGATGAGCAGCAATGTTCTTTTTGGAGAGCAGTGGCTTTCTCCTTGCAACCCTGCCATGCACACCATTGTTGTTCAGTGTTCTCCTGATGGTGGACTCATGAACATTAACATTAGCCAATGTGAGGGAGGCCTTCAGTTGCTTAGAAGTTATCCTGGGGTCCTTTATGACCTCGCCGACTATTACACGCCTTGCTCTTGGAGTGATCTTTGTTGGTCGACCACTCCTGGGGAGGGTAACAATGGTCTTAAATTTCCTCCATTTGTACACAATTTGTCTGATTGTGGATTGGTGGAGTCCAAACGCTTTAGAGATGGTTTTGTAACCTTTTCCAGCCTGATGAGCATCAACAACGCTTTTTCTGAGGTCCTCAGAAATCTCCTTTGTTTGTGCCATGATACACTTCCACAAACATGTGTTGTGAAGATCAGACTTTGATAGATCCCTGTTCTTTAAATAAAACAGGGTGCCCACTCACACCTGATTGTCATCCCATTGATTGAAAACACCTGACTCTAATTTCACCTTCAAATTAACTGCTAATCCTAGAGGTTCACATACTTTTGCCACTCACAGATATGTAATATTGGATCATTTTCCTCAATAAATAAATGACCAAGTATAATATGTTTGTCTCATTTGTTTAACTGGGTTCTCCTTATCTACTTTTAGGACTTGTGTGAAAATCTGATGATGTTTTAGGTCATATTTATGCAGAAATATAGAAAATTCTAAAGGGTTCACAAACTTTCAAGCACCACTGTATTTTATTAGCAAATGATCATTTTTGAGAGTGAAGCAATTCTTTAGAATAAACATCAGCAGTTGAAGTTTTTTTTTAAGTAAACCATGTTCTGCTCTCACTGTAGGGTCTGGCTCACCTCCACAAATACAACATCATCCACCGGGACATTAAAGGGCAGAACGTGCTGCTGACCACCAGCGCAGAGGTCAAACTGGGTGAGTGCGCCGCCCTAGTGGCCAAACTCTTCAACACTCACCTTCTTATTGGAACCCTGGACAATTTTAGACTCTGTTTCAAACACTAGAATTCATTTTCTTTTACACACACACACACACACACACACACACACACACACACACATATATGTAAGTGTTCCCCTGTATTTATTGTGTGTGTGTGTGTGTGTAGTGGACTTTGGCGTGAGTGCGCAGTCAGACAGCACCGTGTGTAAGCAGAACACAGTTATTGGGACTCCGTACTGGATGGCGCCGGAGGTCATCAACTGCCAAAATAATTCTGATAGTGCCTACGACTGTAAGGTGAGACAGTCTGTCTGTCTGTCTACCTCTCTGTCTGCCTGCCTGTTTCTCTGTGTGTCTTTCTGCGTCTCTGGCTATCCATTTGTCTGTCTGTCAGTCATTCTGTCTGCCTCTCTATTTTTATGTCTATCTCTCTGCCTCTCTGTCTGTCTATTGGTCTGTCTTTCTCTCCTCTCTGCCTGTGTCTATCTGTGTGTATCTGTCTGCCTCTATGCCTCTCTGTCTGTCTGTCTTTCATATAGTTAAATGATTTCCTCTGTTGATCTTTGTTTTTCTGTACTGCTTTTATTTTATTTCCTTCTTTCTTTCTATTTTCTTTTTCTCTTTTCTTTCTGTCTGAATTTCCTCCTTTCCTTCTTTGTTGGATTGTTTTCCATTTTCCTTTCATACTGTCATTCCGTCAGTGATTTAATCCTCCTTTACTTTACTATAGATTCCTAATCCTCTTTTCTTTTTCAGGATAAAAATTTTAAATTTAATGCTTTACTTTTTTCCATAGAAATGCTCATGATTGTGTGTGTGTGTGTGTGTGTTTCAGAGTGATGTGTGGTCATTGGGTATCACAGCCATCGAGATGGCAGAAGGAAAACCACGTAAGTTCACTCACTTCAGATGTTCATCTCTTCATTATATTAAAGTTGTGTTAATGTGTGTAAATCTCTCTCTCTCTCTCTCTGTCTTCCTGCAGCTCTGACTGGTGTGAATCCCATGAAGGCCATGATGATGATTGCTCTAAATGAAGCTCCGACGCTAAACCCAACTGTTGCTAAATGGTGAGACCTGAAACATCATGACCCCAGAGCAGCTCACAGCCCACGCCTCCACATCTGAACCTGACAGGCTTCTAGTAACTCAAAAAATCTGTAAAAATTATTTTGAGGATGGGTTCCAACTCTTTGTGTGTATCTGTGTGTAGGTCACAGAATTTCCAGTCATTTATCAAGAGCTGCCTGAAAAAGGATCACACACAGCGTCTGAGCGCTTGTGAGCTGCTGAAACACGACTTCATCGCCAAGATACAAATACAAATCCGCGCCATCCGCCATGAGATTGTAGCTCATTTAAACAAGGCAAAACGTAAAAACACACACACACACACACACACACACACACACACACACACACACACACACACTGTAAGTTGTTCCCAGTGTGATGTAACATCCTTCTCATGTCTCCTGTTATAGAAAAGGAAAGTCAAGCTGAAGAACTAAAAGAAGCTCAGCGCCTGAAAACAGAAAGGTACTGATTATTAGACTGACTTTTACACTCTGCCATGAGCCAGTAGGAGTTAAGGTCAGGTTTGGGGGGTTTAGGGGTTACAGCATGACTTCATGACTCTGCATGAGTTAATGCACCAGTTTTGACCTTCCTTTCTTCTGATTGATCCCCAGCGCTGTGGCCAAGTCGAATCCCAAGGACCAGGTTTCAGTGTCACGGATGTCTCGTCAGGACGAAAAAGAGCTCAAATTCAAACTGGCAGAGGTGTGTGTGTGTGTGTGTGTGTGTTCAATGTATAATAGCGCCCCTTAATGGAGGAAAACAAAACCTCACTCCAGCTTTCAGAAATCACTGCAATTAAAGATGATTAACTCTTGACGGGAGTTCATGCCAAATTAGCATAATCAATAATTTGCATACACGTTTGCAAACTAGTTTGTCTTTCATGATGTAAGTGGAACCAAAGGTTTTGCAGAATGCATTATGGATGCTCTTTTGGGGAAAAAAAAAGCAGAAGTTCACATTGGTTTTCCTTGTTTTGTTTGCTTTTTAATTTTTTCTCTGACCTTTGAATCCTCTCTGTTGGTCTTTCTGTAGCTGTATGTAAAGGGAAAGGAGAGGGAACAAGAACACAAGAAATACCAAGATGCCAATTCTGAAATGCAGCAACGACACAAAATACAACAACAGCAGAAGCAACAGTTCAGCCCTGGACTGTCTTATCATCAGGACCTGATCATCAGTGAAAACTTAGCTGCAGACAAACTGGTGAGTGTGTTCCACCAAAACAGAGTAAATCTACTGACTTGTCTTCGACCTTAAAGCTGTGCTGCCTTTCAGATTTTTCATGTTTAGGTCATAAAAAGGAAAGAATTTTCCCCGACACCCAATTATTTTTGTTTAGTGACTGAAAGCTACTGAATTCGAATCACAGACTTCCAATTTTATTATTTTTTTTAAATAGAACAATTAAGTCAAGTCAAGTTTATTTGTATGGCACTTTTAATAATAAACATTGTCACAAAGCAGCTTTACAGAATTTTAACGACTTAAAACATGAGCTAATTTTATCCCTAATCTATCCCCAATGATGAAGCCTGTGGCGACGGTGGCAAGGAAAAACTCCCTCAGACGACATGAGGAAGAAACCTCGAGAGGAACCAGACTCAAAAGGGAACCCATCCTCATTTGGGTAGCAGCAGACAGCATGACTATAATATTAACAGTTTTAACATGAAGTCAGTTTTGTTGATGTTATAAACTCTTCATTGATGGAAACTTGAGTGCAAAACTGTTCATGACAACTGCAGTCCTAAAGTTAGCAAGTCAGCTGTAGTCCTCAGCCATAAAAGCATTACTGTAAGAGTCCAGAGCGTCCTCCAGGTGTGACTTTCAGCTGTCCTCATGGGGCCGTCCTCCACAGGAGCGATGTGATGAGACTCCAACCAGACACAGGGCACCAGGATGGATCAGGCAGGTCCGAGGAGCAGAAGAGGTTCAGCATCTCGATCCCAGGACTGACAGGCTTGCTCATTGGGGATAGATTAGGGATAAAATTAGCTCATGTTTTAAGTCGTTCAAATTCTGTAAAGCTGCTTTGCGACAATGTTTATTGTTAAAAGCGCTATACAAATAAACTTGACTTGACATGTAACTCAGAGGAACAGATTTGGGGGGAGAGAGAGAGAGAGGGAGAGAAAACACAGGTTGTTAGGTATGCCCAGTGTCACCTGAATAAGTAGGAACAGTATACATATTGCACTGAGTACAAGCAGGGACTCCGGCAACTAACTATGACAGCATAACTAAAAGGGGAGAGCCAGAAGGTAACACAGGCATGAGGGGCCCCGGGACATAAAGCAGCAGCCACTACACCATCAACACACTCGAGTGAGCAAGCGAGTGGGGACTGACAGCATCCATACATCCCAGTTTACCAAAACACTCTGTCTGAGGATCCTCCAGATCTACACCTTTACCTCATAAACACCATTAACACAAGGCTTGACTAAACAGATCTGTTTTCAGCCTAGACTTAAATGCTGAGACTTAATTTTTCCAATTAATGACTTTAAAGCCACATGGTCCTAAATTCTCTGCTATTTTTTCCTGCTTCACCATGACCCAATACAAGATACTATGTCATGCATCACATGGTGGGCTTTCCTCATTCATGTAAGGCATTGTGGGATACTGTAGCAGTTCCTGATGTGGGTGGAGCACAGAAGCACGGCAGGCGAGAGTTGATGTTACACCCAAACACTTTATTAAGCTTTTCAGCTTTTTTCCTTTCTTCCTTTCTTTCTTTCTTTCTGTCTCTCTCTCACTCACTCACTCACTCACTCACTCACTCACTCACTCACTCACTCACGCGTTGTGGTCAGGGAGAGAGTCCCTTTTCTCTGCTCTCTCTCTCCTTTTATGCTCCCTCCCTGTAACAAACACACACACCTTAATTGACAGCAGGTGGAATGATTTAGCCACTTACCTTCCCCGACCCTGCCCTCCATTCACAGACTGCTGCTTGGTCACACCCCTGCTACCACTGATACAAATTTGAAACAGGAGAGAAAAATGGAGGACGTGAGTGTGCGAATGAAACGTGAAAGAGTGACTACAGTAATGGAAAGCGAGAAAAAAAGACATTGTTATATACGAAGGAAAGGAAACGCAGGACCAAACTAATAAATATGGGCGCTCAGCGAGCACCTCGGTGTGATCAGCTGTTCGTTTAGCGACAGAATGATGGAACTGTCAGTGCACGCTCAAAGGGAAACCTGTAGATGGCAGTAATGCAACACTGTGGATGCCAGCTGCTGTAAAACCCAAAAGAAGAAGAAGAAGGTAAACCTGCGCATGCGCACACGGACTTCCTCTGTCTGCTCGACTGCGCCAAGCGAGCGATTTCATGCACATTATCTGCTTTAATCCCCTCAAATTAAATAACTTCCCAGCCACAGAATGGCCTGATATTTTGTGAGATATTACAGAAATAAACAGATATCACAATCACCACATTTCAGACGCAACTAAATTTCACTGCGTTTATGAAATCGAAAGGCCGTCTCGCTTTAAGAATCTGATTAAGACTCAATTTTCACTTCCGAGCTGTTGACTTGGATTTAAGATGTGCAACTTGAGTCTTGACTCAAAATTCAAGATTCAGCTTTGACTTATGACCTGACCTTTAACCCTGCTGTTATGTGTGTGTGTGTGTTATTGAAGTTGTTATATCGTCTTTTTCCAGAACTTTCACAACAACCATCTCCATGCTCAAAAGATTCCTCTCCCATCGCCCAACCTGCAGAGGAAGCCTGCTCAAGTCGCTCATCATTCAAAAGCAAAAGTCAATCGCAGCTCTTCTGCTGCAGCTCAGCTTCAGGCGCAATGCTGCAGATCACCAACAAGCCCAATTCCAGTCCCTCAGATCTGCATCTCACCACAGAATGAATCTGACGTAAGACTGAAACACCACAATCCACAATTGGCAAAGTTTGACTCGATGAATTCTAATACATGGAATGCTAATTTGGGTAATCGGTACAAACGTCGCTCGGCCTCACCCTCACCCTGCCGGAGAGGAGAACAACGCAAACAGGATGATGAAAATGGGAACAACCTGCAACACAATCGTCTGAAACTATCTGTGAGTCAGGAGTGCTTGGTGTACCCTAGGCAGATGGATTTATCCTCATCTGCTCCTGAGCACTCACTTCGAAACGTGATGGAATATCAACAACGGCCCCGCAAGTATTCTGAACCCCACGGAAACCGCCTCCTTGTTCCTGGGCCTCAGTTCCTGCCATCCATGTCCTGTTTGGAAGAAAAGGAAAACAATAAAAGAGACAAGTTGGGTTCTTCACAGAATGGTCTCTCAAGCTTGTATGTGGAAGATGATCTCAGGTGTTTGAACATGAACAGACAGAATACCCCCCACACAAAACCCACATGTGGACAAGACATGATGTGCATTACGTCTGATCTGCCACAGAAAAGCAAAGCTGGTATTTTTAGTTCAATTATTAAAGGCCTGGGCCTTTCTCCTCGTGTATCACCATCCCATAGTCCAGCTTCCTCAAGATCTGCCTCTCCAAACAGCTCTAAACGTTCCAGCCCCTGCAGCTCACCCTTTAATCAGTCTGTAGGATTACCTGTTGACGTTTTTAAGCATTTTCAGTCCCCTAATGATCTGTGTAAATAACTTGCTCTGGACTACAGTGACATTGACTTGGGGAAGCCAGCCATGGCCTAAAGGCTAGAGAAGCAGCTTTGCGACTAAAAGGTTGCTGGTTTGATTCCCTAGACCAGCAGGAATGGCTGAAGTGCCCTTGAGTAAGGCATGTAACCCCCTACTGCTCCCCGGGCTGCTCTGGGTTTATTGTACGTCGCTCTGGAGAAGAGCGTCTGCTCAATACCATTGGATTTTTTTTAGTCGATGGCATCTTTTGTCTAAGAAAAGAAAAAAAATAAATATTTTGTCAGTTTTTTACTCTGATTGATGTAGATAGTTTCATACATTTTTTTCATACTGAAGTGACTCCCAGAATGCTGACATCATTGCTAACACTTCTTAGCATCACTCCAGCCGTATGCTAAGGTTACTAACCTTCTTTCTTTTGTTATTCATACTGTTATCATATATCTATACTTTTATCAAGAACATGTTATTATAACGCTGGACAATCTGTTTTGTATTTTTAATGAAATTATTACTATTTCTGAAGTAGGCATACAAATCAACCAGTTACATCAGAACAAGATTTGGGATTATTTTTGTTTATTCTTACTTTTTTAGTACTATTTTGAAGATGACACTTTTTTTCCCTACGAAAAATAACTATCAGGGTGAGTGATATGTACAATTCATTATGTACTGATTATTTTTAGCTTTAGATTTTTCACCTTTGTGCTATGCTTTAAAAAAATTACTTACTGAATATTTATTTTCACAACGATATTGTAACTGTATTATTGACAGTTGTATTATGCTGAACTTAAACATGAATAAAACATTCATTTAGTAAAATATAATTCGAGAAAATGTTCTTTTTTTAAATGTTATAAACCTCCTCAGCAGTGATGAATTCTACAGAAGGTAGAATAATCCACACTAAACAATTCCTACTGTCATTTTTAGACCCAAATGAAGCCAAACCTTCCTGTATAATCACTACATGCTCTGGCCTCCTCCCTACGACTCCACCCTTACATTCCCTCCAAACGCCCCTGTGCTCAGTTCCGCAGAAGGAACCCAGCAGTCACACTGTAGAAAATAAATAAAAAATAAAATTGTCTCCAACTTAAAAACTCATTTCATGATGAATTAAATAACTTGAAATTTCTTGTCAGCCTTTTTAATGAAAAAATGCAGGAAAATTACAACCCAGTTTCCAAAAAAAGTGGGGATGCTGTGTAAAACATAAATAAAACAGAATGTGATGATTTACAAATCATGGAAACCCGATATTTAATTGAAAATAGGACAAAAACAAATCACATGTTGAAACTGGGCAGCACGGTGGTGTAGTGGTTAGCGCTGTCGCCTCACAGCAAGAAGGTCCGGGTTCGAGCCCCGGGGCCGGCGAGGGCCTTTCTGTGCGGAGTTTGCATGTTCTCCCCGTGTCCGCGTGGGTTTCCTCCGGGTGCTCCGGTTTCCCCCACAGTCCAAAGACATGCAGGTTAGGTTAACTGGTGACTCTAAATTGAGCGTAGGTGTGAATGTGAGTGTGAATGGTTGTCTGTGTCTATGTGTCAGCCCTGTGATGACCTGGCGACTTGTCCAGGGTGTACCCCGCCTTTCGCCCGTAGTCAGCTGGGATAGGCTCCAGCTCGCCTGCGACCCTGTAGAAGGATAAAGCGGCTACAGATAATGAGATGAGATGTTGAAACTGAGAAATTTCATTGTTTTTTGAAAAATATATGCTCATTTTGAATTTAGTGCCAGCAACATGTTTCAAAAAAGTTGGGATGGGGCAACAAAAGACTGGAAAAGTTGTGTAATGCTAAAAAGCAAACAAACAAAAAAACTAATTAGGTTAATTGTCAACAGGTCAGTAAAATGATTGGGTATAAAAAGAGCATCCCAGATGGGGCGGGGTTCACCGCTCTGTGAAAGACTGCGAGGGCAAACAGTGCAACAATTTAAGAATAACGTTCCTCAATGTAAAACTGCAAAGAATTTGTGGATCACATCATTTATGGGCCATAAGACTCAGAGAATCTGGAGAAACCTCTGTAAGCAAGAGACAAGGCTGAAAACTGACATTGGATGACTGTGATCTTCAGGCCCTCAGGAGACACTGCATTAAAAGCAGACACGTGTCTGTAGTGGAAATCACTGTATGGGCTCAGGAACACTTCAGAAAACCATCGTCTGTGAAAACACTTCATTACTGCATCCACAAATCCAAGTTAAAACCAGATATAAACAATATCCAGAAACCCCGCCCCCTTCTCTGGGCCCGAGCTCTTTTACGATGGACTGAGGCAAAGTGGAAAATTGTCCCGAGGTCTGATGAATCAAAAGTAGAAATTCTTTTTAGAAATCATGGACACCACATCCAGGGGTGCCGCCAGAAATTTTGGGCCCCATGAAAGATTAGAATTTTGGGCCCCCCAACTTTGCCCACTGTTAGGTTTATATAAGTATTAATTCTTGGCCAAGAATTCAGCAAAATTATTCTCTGTCAAAATTATATTAGTTGAAACGACCTTAGGTCCAGCTGGACATTGTTTGGGAACATTTTGTTTATGAAATGTGTATTTTGAACAGAGAAGTGTCTGAAGGTCTGTTTTGGTGTCAAATTGACTCACACACACCCTGAAATGGTAGAATTAAAGTTCATGTTTATGTTAATCCATTCAGTTGAAACTTAGGTCATAGCTTCATAAAAGCTATGAAATATACTGAAATATATTGAAATATACTATGGTAGTGATTTGGATCCCGTAATTAATGAATGCATTCCGTGATTAATGTTAGTTTTATAGTTTTAGATTAGTTTCATAATGGCATTATAATTATAGTTAAGATCTTATGATTCTAAGGGTTTTTAGTTTAAAAAGCATTAACCTAATTTAGTTAATTAACCTGTTAGTTGTTTAATTGTTCTCTCTCTCTTTCAGACATATTCTCATTGTTCTTGTGTTTAAGTTGTTCTTATTTTTTATGTTTATTTTCTTATAACATTCTTTGTTTTAGCATTATTAAATACATATTATTTGTTATTTTGCTTATGTTGATGAAATCAAGATGTAATTTACTGACTTAACACACATTTATGTGTTAAGGAGTTATGTTAAATTATTAGATCCTTTCTGTGCAAACGTGTCTTTGACCTTCTCTGAATAGACTCCGTAGACTAGACATTCTGTGTTTAGACATTCCATGCTGATATCTATCTGTACCTTACTGTCATCAGAAATATGTTTTTATATTATGATTGATTCAAGATCATTACACACTTCCACATAGACACACACCCATTACACACACACACACACGAAGACAAAACATAAACACAGAAACACTATAAGACGTTTCCAAAGATGTTTTCATTTTGACGAAGTGACTGTGCGAATAAACTGACATGTGAATCTCTGATTCTGATTGTCTGTTTCTCTCGACCTGATCATTCTCGTCCTCGGCCGAGGGTGGCCCACGAAGGAATCGGGGTCTCTTTCTGGGTGAACCCAACACCCACCCTCATCACAATTGCACTATTGTCATTATTTGACTTTTGATAGCCCATGGACCTTGAGTTTGTGACTTTGTTATTACATTTTATGTATTAACCTACCAGGGACTAGATGAAAACTGGTCAGTGATTAATTCTGGTGCATTTACAATCACAAATGAAAATTCAAGATTTTGCCAAATGCCTTCTTGTGCTAGGACAATTGGTAGTGAAATGTGTGATGTGACTGCTAATAAATCATAGAAAAAGTTTTCTACCCATGTCAAACACTTGACTGGTGTCCGTTATTAGCAACACTTTAATCTAGCAAACTGTATATGGCGCTCGCTCATTAAAAACTTCAATCCTAAAGCATTTATGGGTTGTATTGCTGCTTACCTCCTTCTCCAAAGGGGGGTTCAGTGGTTTGGTAGGGCGGAGGTCCCCCTGAGGCTGAATCTGTGCATATTTAGGGCACCCCATTAGTTATGAAACTGGTTATTAGCACTAGTTATTAGCACCAGCATAACGTAATATTTCATCTTGTTTATCACACAAGTCAATTCAGTTATTAAAATGGAAAAAATGTCACTGTACACCAGTGACGGCTCCTGAATTTTTTTTCGGGGGGGCAATTTTCCCCCGTTATGTCTACACGGACCGTAAATGTCCACAGGACTGAAGTAAATTGACCTAGGTAGCAAATCAATTGGCCGAACTTGTTTTTGCCTGGTAAATTCAGATATCAATATAGACAATATCTCTTCTCTCCACTAGGTGGCAACACTAAACAAGTTAAAGGTGGCAAACTAAGGTAGCCTAGTAAACTAGACCCACCCGCCTAGCGGCCAAAAATATTTTTGCCTACGAGTGGCAAATATTCACATTTAGTCTGGCTTGCCAGGCTAAAACTAAGGAAGATTCATTGTGAAGCCTTCAAAGCAAAACATCACAATCAATTAATATTACATTACTCATTTATTTTCTCATATTATTCCAGTATTCTATAAGAAGTAGACACAAATTCTTAATTATAAACATATTCTAATTTCTTCAATTCTAAAGAATGCAATTAAAGTGGCAGGATATAAATCCAAAACAAGTGTTTAAGTTTTGAAAAAGATGAAGAAAAGCAGAACCATCAAACAAACATGTGCAGCTTAATTATGTGTTTTTTTTTATATGGAATTGCACCATTTTAACAACAAATAATAATTCTAAATAAATTCTGCAGGTTTTTTTTCCCAAGAATTCCTCCAGAAAGCCATGCCTTAAAAGGAAATTTAAAGTATTACAAGCATGTCAGTGAACACAAAAGGCTTTAGTTATTTAGCTATATACACACAAGGTTACACAAGGTTTTGTAGTCAGTGCAACTTGGCTTAACAAGTTGGAAAAAAGGTAAGGTGCTGCTGGCTCCAATGAACACACATACTGTACAATATATAAAAACTGAAAATATGCTTAATTTACACCAAGTCAGAGAGAACTTGAGGCTACTGAAATATTCCAAGCATGGCAATGTTAAACTGCCATTGGTAAAACAAAAACATGGCAATGTTAAACTGCCATTGGTAACACACACACACACACAAAAACAACTTTTGCCTAGTAAATTCAAATATCAGATATCACTGTACCGTCTGCTGTGCTACTTCCAGGGTGGAAGAGAACGCAAGGGTAGCAAAAAAAGAGCATTGACTACATCACAGCCAGCTCGCCAAGTTTTCCGGTGGTACCAGTTCTTGTTAAAACCTCTTGAGCAGGTCTTCTCCCCCTTCGTAGACACTTGCTTGATGTTTAAATTCGGTCTAGGAGGTCCTAGCTGTTTGATTGCCGTTTTCTCCTCATTGGTACGACGACTAAAGGGAACTTCTTTCAGAGACGCTATCGTATTGTTGCACTCAACACTCGCCGCCATCTTCATAGAATGTTCACACATTTCCCGCGCAAGTTGCGTTTTCCAGCCCAAAATTATGTTCAAAACCCACCAAAATGCACAATCTGGCAACACTTGCGCGGCGCAACAGGCGTATGACGTAAGCACGCTGCTTGTGCGAGCACATAAAACCTAATAGAAAATGCATTGGAAGCATGATTTTCGAAAAAAAAAACGTATGTACCATTAGTGTCAATGGGAGATTTGGGGGCAAATCTGAACCTGACAGAAATTACCCCAAAAGGGCGTGGCTACACCAGGCGTGACCTTAGCCTGATTGGACAATGACATTACTGTTGCCGTGGTAGTAGGAGTAGATAAAAAAAAAATCTCCCTCCCTGTTTGGGAGTGCATCGCCCAAATCGCCCCTATTAACGAGCCGCCAGTGCTGTACACACTGTAAAAGTGTTCTCTTGATAGGCTAATCCAACCACGTTCATACTGTTCATTTACCATTCGCTAATATTTTGAACACACTTGAGCGATAGCTACCTTTCTTTGGGAAAAACTGAGTGACCAGTTGCCTGCCTCTCCGGTCCCTCTCAGCTTTCAGCTGCCTTTCTTTACGTTTTTGACAGCCACTCTTCATATTTAGCGATCATAGACTGTACGCACTCCACTGCTGGCTGGCTGGCTGCTGCACCGCGACACAGCAGCAAGTAGCGTTGCACTGATCAGCACACAGATTTAACGCATTGCGCTTCTACCAGAACTGGACCGTACCATTTCGCAAAAGGGGGAGGGTTAAATGATGATATGTTGAAGAACTCAAGAAATAGACAACCTTGTTCAATTAGCTCATTTTACCAGATGTAATATTGCATTGTTATTATTTCAAAAGTCTCATTAAAATCATTAAAAGCATATTATCAGCCCCTTAAAGGGCCCCATGGCAGTGCTGGGCCCCTAGAATTGTTCTAACCTTTCCCCCCCTGGCGGCGCCCATGCCACATCCTCCAGGCTAAAGAGGAGAGGGACCATCCGGCGTGTTATCAGCGCACAGTTCAAAAGCAGCGTCTGTGATGGTATGAGGGGGCGTTAGTGCACATGACATGGGGAGCTTGTACATCTGGGAAGGCATCATTAATGCTGAATGATATAAACACATTTCAGAGCAATATGCTGCCATCCAGACTAAATCTTTTTCAGGGAAGGCCTTCCTTCTTTCAGCAAGACAACGCCAAACCGCTTTCTGCACATATTAAAACTGCATGGCTCCGTAGTAAAGTCTGCTGCAGTCCAGACCTGTCTCCCATTTAAAACATTTGGTGCATTATGAAGCACAAAATATGACAAAGGAGACCCCGAACTGTTGAGCAACTGAAACTGGATATCAGGCAAGAATGGAAAAACCTTTCTCTTTCAAAACTACATCAGTTGATCTCCTCAGTTCCCAAACGTTTACAGTGTTGTTAAAAGTAGAGGTGATGCAACACAGTCGTAAAATAAAGAGCTTGAGATACATGAACAGGAATAAGTAAACAGCCAGAGATAAATATTTCTTTGCATTCTTTGCAAGTGAGCTGAAATTTCCATATATGGTATGAGGTGCATCAGTTCCTTGAAAAAGACAAAGGTGCATGCATCAAAATCCACACTCGGCCATGAATAGCTATGTAGCAGGTAATATTTAACAGCTCACAGCCATACCATTGTGAGAACACCCAATCATCTTGTCTGATCCCAGAAGATGTGCAGATAATGCTGAGGGGAAGTGATCTGGCGCCACCTACTGGAAAAAATATTCTAAAAATACAATAAATATAAATATTTATTGGAATTTAGTTTTGTTAGAAATTCTCACTACAGTCCAATAATATTCTGACACTTTTCTTCCTTTTTCATGAATAAAAATATTTTTAAATCATAGTCAGAAACACAATCACTGACATTTTCACCCGAAAAAAAGAAATCTGGAGATGAAGATGTAAATTCAGCTCGTCACTCTCCACCACCTTCCTGCGAATCTGCTGTACACTGGTCTGCATTTGTATGCTGCAACCCAACTGGCTTGTGCATTTCATGATGCAGTAACATTCTCCTGTTTATCACTAACTCAGATTTGCCAGTTTCTCTTCAATGGTTGTTTTTAATGCTAACCATCAGTGCATCTCATGAAAGGTTGATTTAATTATAAGATCCTGGTTTTCCAGTTGTGTGTGTGTGTGTGTGTGTGTGTGTGAGAGAGAGAGAGAGAGAGAGAGAGAGAGAGAGAATTAGAATTTTCAAGATCCCTTTAATCTTAAAAAAAAACATCAAGCTCAACTTGGCACTATATTCAAAACGTAAAAGAAAAAAAGGAAAAAGTTAAAAGTCTATTTTAAAAAAAGAGCAATCTGTAGCTTGTCGTTTTCAACAGCACACATCACGTTGTTGTAGCACCATCTTTCCTCAAATACATCAAGCATCTTCATAGATTTATAAAAATAAATCTCCCTTCTCTAATGGATCTTTATAACTCCCACCTCACCCGCAAAGCCATCAGGATTGCAGGTGACCCCACCCACCCATCTCACAGCCTCTTCAGCCTGCTGCCGTCGGGAGGAGACTGCGGAGTCTCCAGGCCAAAACCAGCAGGCTCAAGGACAGTTTCTTTCACCAGGCGGTCAGGAGGCTCAACTCCCTCCCTGTTCTGCCCCTCCTCCCCCCTCTGCCCCCTGCCACAGATTCTGCCCGCCCACACCCCCCCGCCCCCCCCCTTCAGCATCTGACATGTCATCCTCACAGCCCCCCCCCCCCCCCCCCCAACACACACACACACACACACACACACACACACACACACACATATATATATACACACATTTCATCGTTCATGAACACACTGAACTCAGGGACCGCACATCTCACTTTACCTCGCTCATTTGCACTATTCCGCACTACCTCACCTTAACAGCTGCTAGTTTGTTTATACTGCTTATTTCATGTTTACCTGCTTTACCTCAAGTGCCCTTGACTGTTTGGTTATTTGAACCAATTTGTGTGTGTGTGTGTGTGTGTGTGTGTGTGTGTGTGTGTGTGTGTGTGTGTGTGTGTGTGAGAGTGTGTGTGTGTGTGAGAGAGTGAGTGTTTAGTCTACATCTAATTCATATCTAGAGTGTTTATACTGTTTATATTGTCTGTTTGAGTGTTTAGTCTATGTCTTGTTCTTATCTAGTGTTTATACTGTTTATTTATACTGTTTATATTGTCTGAGTGTTTAGTCTATGTCTTGTTCTTATCTACAGTGTTTATACTGTTTATATTGTTTGTTTTTTTCAATTATTTTATTTTTATTTATTGCATTGCCTGTTTGCACCGTGGGTCAGAGAGGACTGATATTTCATCTGTGCTGTATGTCGGGCATGTAGAGCATATTTGACAATAAAGTTGACTTGACTTGATCTTTGCTTGCCCAAGCAGAAAGTTTAAGAGCTGACATTTGAAGTGATACTTTTGTACATATTTAAAACTAAAAATTAAAATCTCCAAAGAAAAAAAATTCATTGAACTTAAAGAAAAGTGTCTGCAATATTGCAGATAGAGGTCTTAACCTCTGACAGTGCATAAAAGCATGGAATACAGTCTCCCTTAAAGAACAAAAAGGGCACCCTTGATCCACACCTGGATTCAATACAGAAATGAAGGCATTCACCGCTATAGCACCATGCAGAATACGCCATTGTAGATCCCCAGCTTTTTAAGTTAGTGGTGACTTGTACAGAGCTCACCATTGTGGTTTAATGTTATTTTCAACCTGCAAAACCTCGTGCCAGGGTGTATCCACCCTCTTGTCCAGAGACCTTTTATTTAGAGATAGAACACACAGTTTATACAATGATTTACCAGTTGCAGCTATAGGGCCCAGAAAAACTAAACTATTAGTATGTAGGTAGCAACCTGTAGACCCTGATAAATCTGGGAGCAGAGTAGGTCTGGGAAAGGGGTCTTGGCAGTCAGGACTACACTCTCCCCCCAAAAAAAAAAAAATCTCCTAACATTTGCATCTCCTCCCCAGTTAGGAGAGACCGCCATTTCCCAAGTAGCTGATCAACTATCTGAATGGACCTCACACCTACATGATGCGCTAATGTACAGCTATTATTCAAATCAGGACCAACAAACTCTAAGTCCCCAAGGGTTGTAACTTCAGAGCTGATGAGCTTAGAAGTAGGTACCAGGGACATTTCTTGACTCACATCAAGCACAGAACCATAAATCAGAGGCTCTTTCAACAACCAGAATAATGACCTTGACAGTCATGTGCGTTGTGATATAAAGAAAGACCAGACTTTAAACAGATACTTATAAAAACAGGAAGTGAATTGAGATTCATTCTATTTGGATTCAACCAAAACAAAGGTCTATCCAACCCCAGCCCTTTAAAATTTTGTAAAATACAACAAGCTGCAGCTTTCCAGCTTGAGTCCACTGATCCTGTGAGAAGGCGCTGTACAAATTGCAAATGAAAAGCAGCAGTTCGGCTCTGTAAATGAATAAGTCCATGTCCACCATCCTCCTTCGGCAGATTTAAAACACTCTGTGGTACCCAATGTAGATTATCCCAGAAAAAAATCAACCAGGATTGACTGAATCTTCGCCAGCAGGTTTGATGGGGGGTCCACACAAGCCATCCTATGCCAGAGAGAGGATGCAACCAGGTTAATAATAAGAACACATACCCTAGTAATACTAAAAAGAAATTTCCATTTCTCCAGATGACCTTTAACTTTTTCAACCACCCCTTCAAAATTCTCATCTCATCTCATTATCTCTAGCCGCTTTATCCTTCTACAGGGTCGCAGGCAAGCTGGAGCCTATCCCAGCTGACTACGGGCGAAAGGCAGGGTACACCCTGGACAAGTCGCCAGGTCATCACAGGGCTGACACATAGACACAGACAACCATTCACACTCACATTCACACCTACGCTCAATTTAGAGTCACCAGTTAACCTAACCTGCATGTCTTTGGACTGTGGGGGAAACCGGAGCACCCGGAGGAAACCCACGCGGACACGGGGAGAACATGCAAACTCCACACAGAAAGGCCCTCGCCGTCCCCGGGGCTCGAACCCAGGACCTTCTTGCTGTGAGGCGACAGCGCTAATCACTACACCACCGTGCCGCCCCCTTCAAAATTCTTTTGAATGAAAACATCATCACCTAAGAAAACACCCAGGTAGTTAAACCCACCCCTATTCCAAAATAATCCATCAGGCAAACAAGGTTCGCCATTCACCCATCTCCCAACCAGCAAGGCTATGCTTTTTGACCAATTCACTTTTGCTGAAGAAACAACTTTAAATTCATCACAAATTTTTAAAAGTGTGTCAATATCTCTCTGACCTTTAATGAGGACAGCCACATCGTCAGCGTAAGCTGACAATTTAAAAACTTCATCACAGTTAGGGATTTTCACCCCCACAATATCCCTCCTCAACCTTGCTAGGAGAGGCTCAATAGCCAAACTGTACAGCATACCCAACAAGGGACATCCTTGACGGACACCTCTGTATACTTTAAAAGGAGCACACAAGTCACCATTAACTTTGAGAATACTTTCTTAATACCACAATACAATGCTTCAATCATACAAATACAATTTGGGCTGAAACCAAAGGCTGACAAAGTGTTCCACAAATAACTATGCTCAACCCTATTGTAACTCTGCCTACCTAGGTAGGCTCTGGTATCTACATAATAAATCTTCTAATAGTCAGGTCTGCTTGCCTTATCCTAAGGTTCGTACAGGAGAACTGCGGTAGTGAATACTAATTAATGTATTATGCCGTTCCAACCCACAATAACACATGCACACCAATCAGGTTATATAGAAAAAAGGCTTCTGTATTATAAATGTAAAATGCAGGTCAGTACATCTCAGTTCAGTGTGTATAAAATAAAAGTGGGTGTTGTGTAATGTAAAACTGTTAACTAAACTGAAATCATGTGGTTTGAACTGTCAGTGTGTATTGTGTACCTTCAATAAATCCCTGTAAACAGGTACTGTAGAATATGAAACATCAATGCAGATCTTTAAAGTTCACTTGAACCATATAGAACTGGTTCAATGTAATATGAAATATCAATGCAGATCATGAAAAGTTTCACTTTAACTATAAAACAAGTGCAGTAATAATATGAATTATTTTTTTCGAGGTCCGGTTTCCATCAAATCCTGCGCTCTGATTGGCTGGCAAGCGGGCCCATATCCTATGATACGGACCCCAGTTACGGACCTCTGGTGACTTGTTCGTTCACAACAACAACATAGTAGCAATTTTTTGTCAACATTTATTTTCGCATTTCTCAGGAGAATAGCATTAATTTTACAGCATGGATAGCGATAACGACAGTGTTCACAGCGAAAGCGAGTTTTACTCCCCTGAGGAAGAAGAAATAAAAGAAAATTTCAGGAGAAAGCTAAAAACCTCTAACTGTTGCTAACGGTGAGCAAAAACATGGCTGAATCCTGATTGACTTAATTTTGTATAAATAGGGGACTACGTAGGCAGCAAAATGTAGTTTTTTTCCTGCCATGGAAGTGCACTTGTATACCGAAAAGAAAGCCATTTGCATTACAGCCGGGAATGAGGATTCAAAATGGCAGCTCGGCTCGGTTTTCCCTTTCGGGCGCTCTCGTTTTCTGTTAGAATTTGGTAAAGAAAAAAATAAATATATTATTTACCAGCTTAAGGTCGGTCCATATGGTGAAATACCGTGACCTCGGCCTTGAATACTGACCTCGGCCCAGAGGGCCTCGCTCAGTACTTTCAAGACCTCGGTAACGGTATTTCACCATACGGACCTCCCAGCTGGTAAATAACATATATTTATTTTTTTCGGGGTCCAAATCCTGCGCTCTGATTGGCTGGCGAGCGGGTCCATATCCTACGGTACGGACCCCAGTTATGGACCTCTGGCGACTCGCTTGTTCACAACAACAAACAAAGTAGCATTTTTTGTCAACATTTATTTTCGCATTTCTCAGGAGAATAACATTAATTTTACATCATGGATAACGATAACGACAGTGTTCACAGCAAAAGCGAGTTTTACTACCCTGAGGAAGAAGAAATAAAATAAAACATTTCGGGAGAAAGCTAAAAACCTCTAACTGCTGCCAATGATGAGCAAAAACATGGCTGAATCCTGAATGACTCAGTTTTGTATAAATAGGGGACTACATAGGCGGCAAAATGTAGTTTTTTTCCTGCCATGGAAGTGCACTTGTATACCGAGGAGAAAGCCATTTGCATTACAGCTGAGAATGAGGATTCAAAATGGCGGCTCGGTTCGGTTTTCCCTTTTGGGCACTTTTTTTTCTGTTAGAATTTGGTAAAGAAAAAAATAAAATATATTATTTACCAGCTTAAGGTTAATCATCTCGCCCTTGAATACTGACCTTGGCCCAGAGGGCCTACCCGTACTTTCAAGACCTCGGTCACGGTATTTCATGATACAGACCTCCCAGCTGATAAATAGCATATATATATTAATGCAGATCATGAAACGTCTGCACAACCATGTAAAACGGACACAGTGTAATATGAAATATCAATGTAGATCATTAACCCAATAAGCCTATGTTGGATCCAACAACCCCAAAAGGAAAAAAAATGTAAAAGTCCTTAAGATTTGAGATCTCAAAAAAATGTGTGAAAAGAGTTGAGTCAAAAAAAAGGTGTGTGTATAGAAAAAATAGTTGCTTGTTCCGATTCAAAGACCCAGTTCACCATGGTCCAACCCTCTCACTCCCCTGACGGGAACCTATCAGTCCATGGAAGATGGAGGATAACGAGGCAGCGACCACAGTGGAATCCACAACGATGCACAGCACTCAGAGAGCGGGTGGAAACACCAGCCTGCATGTGCGTGCAAAGCGATTAGCAAGACTAGATTACAAAACTGTGCACTTCATCGGTACTTATGGCTAAATATCATATTTCCCATGTCATTACTTCTTAACATGAACATACAACAACTGTGTTCACAAAACTCTTTTATTTTGCACTTTTCAGTTGCAATACTCTCCAGCCACACACGCACACACACACACACACACACACACACACACACACACACACACACACACACACACACACAAGTCGTCTGGTTGGGGAGAGAGCTCTCCTCGTCTGCTCTCTCTCTTTAAATAGGACGCGGTCACTGGGGAAGACACACAAACACACGTTAATAAACATCAGGTGCAGTGATTCTGCCACTTACCTTCCCTGACTCCACCCTCCGGTCACAGACCGATGCTTGACCACGCCCCCGCTGCCACATACCCCCACCGCCCAACTCAGGCCGGGCGGCCATCCAGCCTGCAGCCGACTCCCCCTCCCCCTTGATGGGAGAGGAAGTCCGCCACGACCATCTGTGCCCCTGGCCTGTGGATCACCTTGAAGTTAAAGGTTTGGAGTGCCAGATACCAACGGGTGATCCGGGCGTTGGCATCCTTCATGCAGTGGAGCCACTGGAGGGGCGCGTGGTCTGAACAGAGGGTGAAAAGGTGTCCCAGCAGGTAGTATCGGAGGGCGAGGACCGCCCACTTGATGGCCAGGCACTCTTTTTCAATGGTGCTGTAGCACCCCTCATGCACCGACAGCTTTCTGCTGATATACAGCACTGGACGGTCCTCCCCCTCCACCTCCTGGGACAAAACAGCCCCCAGCCCTCTGTCTGACGCATCCATCTGCAACATAAAGGGGAGAGAAAAGTCAGGGGAGTGTAACAGTGGCCCCCCACACAGTGCAGCCTTCACCTCAGAGAAAGCCCGCTGGCATTGCTCCGTCCACCGGACCGGATCTGGTGCCCCCTTTTTAGTGAGATCAGTCAGCGGGCTGGTGACGTCCGAATAATTAGGTATAAACCTATGATAGTACCCAGCAAGCCCCAGGAACTGTCTCACCCCCTTTTTGGTCTTGGGCCTCAGGCAGGCCGCAATTGCTGCTGTCTTGTTAATTTGGGGATGCACCTGCCTGTTGCCCAAGTGGAAGCCCAGATACCATACTTCCACCCACCCAATCGCACACTTCTTTGGGTTGGCTGTGAGACCCGCCCGCCTCAGCGACCTAAGGACGGCCCTCAGGTGTTGCAGGTGCCGCAGCCAGTCATTACTATAGATAATGATGTCATCGAGGTATGTGGCCGCATAGGTGGCGTGGGGGCGGAGGACCCTATCCATCAGCCGCTGGAACGTTGCAGGTGCCCCAAACAGCCCAAAAGGAAGTGTGACAAACTGGTGTAAGCCAAACGGTGTGGAAAAGGCCGTTTTTTCTTGGGATAATGGAGTCAAGGGGATCTGCCAATAACCCTTTGTCAAATCCAGTGTCGAGTAAAAGCGAGCTGTGCCTAGTCAATCGAGCAACTCATCAATACGAGACATTGGGTATGCGTCAAATTTAGACATCGCGTTGACTTTTCTATAGTCTACACAGAACCGGACTTGGGTACCAAGACCACCGGGCTGCTCCAGTCACTGTGGGACTCCTCAACGATGCCCATTTCGAGCATGGCCTCGAGTTCTTCCCGAACCACTTTTTTCTTGTGTTTGGGTAGCCTGTAAGGGCAGCTGCGCACTACCACCCCTGGGGGCATCAAAATGTGGTGCTCTATGAGGTCGGTGTGGCCGGGCCGGGGCGAGAACACGTCCGAAAATTCGGTCTGCAACTGGGCAACCTCCGCGAATTGAATCGGGGAGAGGTGGTCTCCACAGGGGACCAGAGAGGTACGCAATGCCAATGTTCCCTTTTGAACCTCCGGCCCCAGCTCCGCCTTCTCCGGAACCACCGACACCAATGCCACGGGGACCTCCTCGTTCCAGAGTTTGAGCAGATTGAGGTGGTAAATCTGTAGCACCGCATCCCTGTCCATTCGCCTCATCTTGTAGTCGACGTCCCCGACTCGCCGTGTGACCTCAAAGGGTCCTTGCCACTTGGCGATCAATTTGGAGCTTGATGTGGGCAACAGTACGAGTACTTTATCTCCCAGTGCGAACTCCCTAAGGCACGTACCCCTGTTGTACAGGCGGGTTTGCCGTTCTTGGGCCTGCCGCAAATTCTCCTGGGTTAGGTGTGTGAGTGTGTGGAGTTTTGCACGCAGGTCAATAATGTATTGAATTTCATTTTTACTTGGTGAAGGTCCCTCCTCCCAATTTTCTCGCAGCACATCTAGAATGCCGCACGGCTTACGCCCATATAACAATTCAAACGGGGAGAACCCCGTGGAGGCTTGTGGGACCTCTCGCACTGCAAATAACAAGGGTTCAAGCCTTTTATCCCAATTATGTGCTTCCTCACTTACGAATTTTTTAATTATATTTTTGAGGGTGCGATTGAACCGTCCAACTAAACCATCCGTTTGTGGGTGATAAATGCTGGTGCGGATCGGCTTAATTCCTAATAACCCATACAGTTCGTTCAGTGTGCGTGACATGTTCTTTAGTCTGAGTGTCCTGTGTCACTTGGTATAATAGAAAAATAGGGGAAGGGCGGGGTGGCGTTTGGCCGGAGCGTTTGACCATCGATTACTCTCACTTGGTCAAACGCATGCTGCGGAGTCTCGTCTCGTGACTGCTCTAATGGAAAATCCACGAGGGATTCCCCAATAGAAGGAGGGGCCTGCTCCTCCTCATCAGAGGATGCAGAGATGACATAGACGGCTCTGTGACAGCTGCTCCCGCCAATGCGACACCGGGACCTCCCCCTGCTGAACTACGGCAGGACCCACTCTTCACTAAATGACTCATTAACTCCCCAAATCCCGGCCAATCAGTCCCCAAAATTATCGAGTGGGTAAGGCGAGGATTAACCGCCGCCTTTACTCTAAATTTTTCCCCTTGAAAAAGAACGTGGACTGACACTAAAGGGTAGTTGTGAATATCCCCATGCACACACAACCCCTTCACCAACTGTGCTCCCCCCAATGCCTCGTCTTGCACCAGGCTTTGGTGAATTGAGGTCTGATTACAGCCAGAGTCCACCAACACCTGATATGTATCTCCTTGGACACTCACCGGTATGTGATACGCTCTGGCCCGATCGAGAGTGGCTCCTGGCACGTCGGGGATCTGAACCACCATGCCCACCTCCATTACTGAGCACTGCTGTTGGAGGTGGCCCGGCTCCCCGCAGCACCAGCAAACTGGCCCAGGCTTCCTCTCTGCACCGGCGCTCTGGGGCTCACTCACCTGAGGGGGGGAAGAGACAGACACAGAAGGGGGAAATGGGAGGGCACCGTGGGTGCAGTGGGCCAGCTGGGGTGGAGCCGGCCCCCATCTCTGCGGTGGGGGAACGGGGCGAGGACAGGACACAGAAGGGGAGAGAAAGAGAGAGAGAGAGAGGAGAGGGGAGAAGAGGATGTCCGCTGTCCTACCATCGGAACAGCCGCCAAATGGTCCTCCACCAGCTCGATGGCCTGATCCAGCAACGCCAGGCGGTGGCACTGGACCCACTCTGCGGTCCCTTCCGGTAGTCGGGCGATGAACTGCTCCAGTACCACCTCATCGATGATTCCCTTGGCATCGTGGTTGTCGGCCCTCAACCACTGCCAGCAGGTGTCCCGGAGTTGCTGGCCAAACGCGAACGGCCGGCCGACTTCCTCCAGGCGCAGAGCGCGGAAGCGCTGTCGCTGCTGTTCGGGGGTGTACCCCACACGCTGGAGGACAGCCAGGCGGAGGTCCACGTAGACCAGCTGGCAGTTGGTGGGGAGCTGTAGCACGGCCAGCTGCGCCTCGCCTGTTAGCAGGGGGAGGAAGCGCGCCGCGTGCTGTTTCACCGGCCAGCCTGAGGCCTCTGCTGCCTGCTCAAAGAGCATGAGGAAGGCCTCGGGGTCGTCATGCGGGCCCATCTTAGTTAGGGTGAGGGGGGAAGGGCCCGCGGCGGTGGAGGTGGTGGACCCCGCCGATGAGAGGAGCTGCCAGAACGCCTGTCAATCTTCCTGCTGCGCCAGCACCAGGGCCTCGAACCATTGTTCTTGCTCCTTCCGGAGGGCAACTAGCGCCTGGTGCTGGCTCTGCTGGGCCGTGGCGAGGGCGTGGACCAGGTCCGCGAAGGGGGAGGACTCCATGGGGCTGTTCTTTTTCTGTGCTCCAATCCCGGGTTTCGGCACCACTATGACAGTTCGTATGAGTGGGAGGAGCACAGAAGGACTGCAGGCCAGAACTGAGTTCACAAAACTCTTTTATTTTGCACTTTTCAGTTGCAATACTCTCCAGCCACGCATGCACAGACACACAAGTCGTCTGGTTGGGGAGAGAGCTCTCCTCCTCTGCTCTCTCTCTCTCTTTAAATAGTGCGCGGTCACTAGGGAAGACACACAAACACACATTAATAAACATCAGGTGCAGTGATTCTGAAAATACAGAACAGAAAACGAAACTATGATCTGAAAAGCCAACTGGAATAATAGAACAATTCCTGAATAGACTAAGCTGATGTTTGAAACCATAAAATCTGTCAAGTCTTGCCAAAGACAAAGAATTATTATATGAGTGTACCAGGTATATTGCTTCTGCCCACCATGAAAGTTTCTCCAAATATCACTAAGATCATTGGAATTCATAATCTCTACAAGTCGTCTACGAGAGGCCATGTGTGGCTCCCCATGATTTCTATCAATATTTTGTGCAGTACAATTGAAATCTCCTCCAAGGATTACAATATCTTCTGAACAACAATTACCTATAACATTTCCTAAAGTATTTAAAAACAGCATTCTGTCTATTGCCAGTGTAGGAGCATAAATGCAAATAAACACAAAAAGACAATTCTCAAACTGGGCTCTGACATTTAAAAGTCTACCCCTTATAATTTCATCAACATGATATGTGATAGGAATAAAGAACTTAGAAAACAAAACTGTAACCCCACAACTATTAGATGTACCATGACTCAGAATAGACAGACCATCAAACTCCTGAGCCCAATCGGCTGCATTAGTCACATCACTGTGAGTTTCTTGCGCAAAAAGGACTTCAAATTTGTTCTGTCTAATTGTTTCAAAAACAGCGACTCTCTTACTTCTTTCTCTAGCGCCATTTATATTTAAAGAAGCAACACGAATTTCACCCATCATTAGAAAGAAAAAGGGAATAAATAAATAAATAAATATAGGCCTATACAATCAGCCATCCTAAGACACATGTGGAAAAAGTGTTTAACATTAAACATCTTTGGCATTCAATAGAACATTGAGTTTTGTAAGAATTTTGCTGAGACGATAGCCCTCTTGATCAGTGAAGCTACCCTCATGCATAAATGTTCGTGCTTTCGTCATAAACTGCTCAATATCAGGAAAATATTCGTCAACCCAGACCTGCCTAGAATGCTTTGTATCCTTAAGGAATTTCTTTATATCCTCCACTCTGTAATTGCGAGTGCGATAGCCATTTAGTCGCAAGCTGCAGGTTATGCTACAGTCAGAAAGATCACTCTCACTCTCATTATCACTCAGATCAATAAGAGCCCGTTCCCCTTTTTTTTTTTTTTTGCTCTTTTTAGGGCGCTTTCTTTTTCCTTTATTTGACGGTACTTTAAAAACATAATCGCCCTCATCCAATATCTGTATATGGTTTCCATGTCTTCCGCACAGGTGGGAACCTCCTCACCATTAGTGGCCTCATCACTGCTACCCTGATGCTGCTGAGAATCAGTGATAATCTCCCCCAAAGGTGTGGAAAGACCCTCCCCATCAGTAGATTTATCGTTGTGGTTCTCTCCATGCGCTTGGTCAGACCCATGCGCTGCATTTTGCTCTTGAGGGGAATGTGTGTCAGGAGTTTCGCTCACAGGCCCACTAACACAAGCAGCTGCCTCCCCCTCAGTAGTTGCACTAATGCTAGTCTTGTTAGACGCTCCCTCTGCCACATCACCCCTAGATCCAATACTATTTTCCTTGTTTCCAATATTATTTGTGTCATCCGTTTTGTCAGCCCACACATGTACGAGATGCCCCGTTTGACCGCAACCAAAGCATTTCATAACGCTAGTTGTGGCATAAATCACATATTTAAAGTTGTCCACAGTCACATTCATGGAGGCAGTCGCTTTAGGGGAGACCCCCTGTTTATTACCAGAAAATTAACCCAAGCAAAGCTTTTTTAGAAGCTCAGCAAAAAGTGATAGATAGAAAGAAGGAAAGAAAGAAATAAAGTGATAAATAGAGATTTAAACAAAACACTCATTCCCGGCACAGCGGCCACAGCTCCACACTCACTCACCGTGCTCCGGCTCCGCCCACTCACTCAGTCCATACACAGACAGAGAGAGAGAGAGAGAGAGAGAGAGAGAGAGAGAGAGAGAGAGAGAGACTTACCAGGGAAACCATGGCATGAGGATGCACTATGTGAAGAAGGTGAGCCAGCCGAGACAGTGTGATGCTCTGGACAATGTTCTGCTTGGAAACTTGGGTCCTGGTGTTCACCTGGATGTTACTCTGACACGTACCACCTAGCTCAACATTGTTCCAGACCAATTTCACCCCTTCATGGTATCAGTATTCCCTAATGGGCAGCATAGTGGTGTAGTGGTTAGCACTGTCGCCTCACAGCAAGAAGGTTCTGGGTTCGAGCCCAGTGGCCGACGGGGGGCACCTTTCTGTGTGGAGTTTGCATGTTCTCCCCGTGTCTGCATGGGTTTCCTCTGGGTGCTCCGGTTTCCCCCCACAGTTCAAAGACATGCAGTAGGTTAACCTGGGGCGGCCTTGGGCTGAAGTGCCCTTGAGTAGGGTACCTAACCCCTAACTGCTCCCTGGGTTAGAGTCCTGCACTCCTGCGGGAGTCCCGCGGGACCCGCCGCAAAGCAGTGCGGCGCGGGACAAATTTTGAAAGCTCATTGCGGGCGTGGGCGGGAGCAGGAGTGCACAATGCGGGCGCGGGCAGGAGCGGTGATAAGCTGCAGTCCTGCTAACTAAAAACGTGTTTAAAATAAAATTTATAAATTATTAATTTATGTCTATCATATATAATTTGTGCTGGATATTTTATTTAGCATTAATAAAAACATTTTAAGATGCCTAAATTTGCAGAGAGAGTCAGATTGCCACTGATCACCCTAACGGGCAATCCTTTGATCACTCTAATGACTCGCCGTTCACACCCAGCCTCCAGTGACCCACACTAACATGATGCCTCAATGACACCTTAGATGAGCTGGTCATCAGGATTCTGATTCTGATCCAGGAGAGGATAAATATCTCTCGTACGTTTCCGATTCCTTTCCTCTTCCGTGTTTGAGATCTCCGATCATGGCAGAAGAGCAGAGCTCCTTTACTGAAACACAGTGCTTCAAAAGTAAGTGCTGCTTTAAGAAGAGGTACATTTACCGTTAAAAAGTCAAGAGTCCTGAAATCGGACATTTGGAAATCATTCTCACTCGTGTACGACGCGGAGGGAAACCAGCTGCCCTTTGCTTGCTGTGATAAGTGCCAAAAGGTTCTGACATACTAGGATATTCTAGTTAGAAATGCTTTACAAATGTAAACTGGGTTAGCCTAATGTTTTGTATGGCTGAACAATAAATAAACCAAATTTCCACTTGGAATTATGTGCTCGCCTGTCTTTTTTTATTGTTTATTATTATTATTATTATTATTATTATTATTAGAGACACTGATGAAGGCAACAGCCAAAATGTTTGTCTCCTTCTGCTGCTAAAAACAACTGAAAAGAAATGTAACTAAAAGAATAAGTTCAAGAGTGCGATCCATCTCTCCTTTCACACTAATTATTCATAGGAGATGCACCACGGGAGAGCGCATACTTAAATGATTAGCCTACTTAAATAATTATTATTATTAGGTCTACATGCTGCCATTTCAACATTCCAAATTCAGAAACAAGGTAAATAATAACAAACGTGAACGTGAGCTGTAGATATTTATGCTCAAATCCACTCAAAGTAGGGGGCGGGGCACCATCACGCTGTGTCAAGACAAGAACTTTCCTGAGAAATAACGCGAATGTCTGCATCATGCGGGATTTGCGGGCGGGAGCGGGACAAAATATGGCAGGCGCGGGCAGGAGCGGGACTGAAAATCATAATTCTTTGCGGGCGTGGGCGGGAGCGGGACTGCACAATGCAGGCGCGGGCGGGATTGAAAAATCCGACCCGCACAGACCTCTACCCCGGGTGCTGCAGTGTGGCTGCACACTGCTCTGGGTGTGTGTGTGTGTTCACTACTTCAGATGGGTTAAATGCAGAGGATGAATTTCACTGTTCTTGAGTGTGCATGTGATCAATAATGACTTCTTCTTCTTCTAATGGCAGTGAACTCTTTCAGCAGGATAATGCTCCCTGATACACTACAGAAACTGTTCAGGAACATGACAAAGAGCTCAAGGTGTTGACTCAGCCTCCAAAGACCTCACTCTCATTGAGTTTCAGTGGGATATGCTGGAGAAACAAGTGGAGGCTCCACCCACAACTTACAGGACTTAAAGGATCTGCTGCTGATGTCTTGGTGCCAGACACACCTTCACAGCACACCTTCAGAGCTCTTGTGGAGTTCAGGCCTCAACACATCAGAGCTGTTTTGGTGGCACAAGGAGAACCTACACAATATTACACAGGTGGTGTTAATGTTATGGCTGATTGATGTATACATACAGTGTCTTGCAAAAGTATTTATCCCCTCTGTTGTTTGTTCTGTTTTGTCGCATTACAAGCTGGAATTAAAATGGATTTTTGGAGGGTTAGCGCCATTTGATTTACACAACATGCCGACCACTTTAAAGGTAAAAATTGTTGTTTTATTGTGATAGAAAACAATAATTAAGATGAAAAAAAAAAACAGAAATCTGGGATGTGCATAAGTATTCACCCCCTTTCGTATAAAACCCCTAAATAAGAGCTGGTCCAACAAATTCACTTCATAAGTCACATAATTAGTTGATTAAGATCCACCTGTGTGCAATCAAAGTGTCACATGATCTTTCACATGATGTCTGTATAAATCAACCTGTTCTGGAAGGATCCTGACTCTGCAACACTACTAAGTAAGCAACATGAAAACCAAGGAGCCTCCAAACAGGTCAGAGACAAAGTTGTGGAGAAGTATAGATCAGGGTTGGGTTATAAAAAAATATCCCAAACTTTGAATATCCCAGAGAGCACCATTAAATCCATTATAGCAAAATAGAAAGAACATGGCACCACTACAAACCTGACAAGAGAAGGCCTCACCCACCAAAACTCACAGACCGGGCAAGGAGGGCATTAATCAGAGATGCAACAGAGACACCAAAGATAACACTGAAGGAGCTGCAAAGATCCAAAGTGGAGATGGGAGTATCTGTCTACAGGGCCACTTTAAGCCGTGCACTCCACAGATTGGGCGGGGCTTTAATGAAGAGTGGCCAGAAAAAATCCAACAAGAAAAACAAAACCCATTTGGAGTTTTCCCAACAGTATGTGGCAGACTCCCCAAGCGCATGGAAGAAGATTTTCTGGTCAAATGAGACTAAAATTGATCTTTTTGGCCATCATGGGAAACACCATGTGTGATGCAAACCCAACACCCTGAGAACACCATTCCTACAGTGAAGCATGGTGGCAGCATCATCTGTGGGGATGTTTTTCATCTGCAGGGAGTCAGCCAGAGGTTTGAGACTGGGATGAAGGTTCATGTTCCAGCAGGACAACGACCCTAAACATACTGCTAAAGCTACACTGGAGTGGTTTAAAGGGAAATGTTTAAATGTCTTGGAATGGCCGAGTCAAAGCCCAGACCTCAATCCAATTGAGAATCTGTGGCATAACTTGAAGACGCAACCCATCTAACTTGAAGGAGTTGGAGCAGTTTTGCCTTGAGGAATGGGCAAAAATCCCAGTGGCTAGATGTGCTAAGCTAATAGAGACATACCCCAAGAGACTTGCAGCTGTAATTGGAGCAAAAGGTGGCTCTACAAAGAATTGATTGGGGGGGTGAATACTTATGCACACTCCAGATTTCTGGGGGGGGGTTCATCTGAATTATTGTTTGTGTTACAATAAAACAATTTTTACCTTTAAAGTGGTCGGCATGTTGTGTAAATCAAATGGTGCTAACCCTCCAAAAATCCATTTTAATTCCAGCTTGTAATGCAACAAAACAGGACAAACACCAAGGGGGGGAATACTTTTGCAAGACACTGTATCTCCAGAGTATTTCTTATAGTTCTATATATACAGTACACACTCTTCAGTCAGTAGAGGTCAGTCACACACTAATAGCGTGGTGTGTACACACACTCTCCATCAGACTGCTTTCAGTCCACGCTCGCTCAGAAGCTCCACCTCTCTCTGATTGGCTGAGAGTTTTCTTCCTCTCTCTGATTGGCTGAAAGTAGTGCGTGGTTGTTTATTCTATAAAAACGGCTCCTGAGGTGTTCCCCCTTCTCTAAACCTCCAGCACAGGATGAAGCTCACACACCGGATTATCATCAGCAGCAGCAGCCATCCTGCAGAACTCGACACCCAAACCATCCAGCTCTTCTAAATACAACATTCTGTTATTCTTTTCATTTTTCAGCCCTTTTTATTGTATTTCTATTTTTTGTAATGGATATTGGAATTGAAGAGAAGTTTTAATTTTTAGTATTTTATTTTAAAACTTTTCTTGTTTGATTTTTCAATTTTGTTATCCCGAGAAAAGTAAAGTTCCTTTCTTTTTTAGTGTTATATATTTTTAATTGTTTTATTTTTATTTTTTCCTGTTACTTACATAATTACTAACAGACGGTATTATTTTATCTAGTTATTTATTTTACATTTTGTTGTTTGATTTGATTATTTTCAATACAGCAGTGAATCAGGACTTTATTATTTTTATTATTTTTAAAAATATCTAGTTTTATTCCTCCACATTAATACCGTGTGGTGATGGCGAGCGTGTGCCTGCAGCTGATGGGGTTCCTCCTGAGTACTGTGGGGTGGATCTGTGTGATCATCGCCACCTCCACCAGTGACTGGGTGATCCGCTGTAAATACGGCATGAACACGTGCAGGAAGATGGATGAGCTGGAGACCAAAGGCTTGTGGGAGCAGTGTGTGATCTCCACCGCACTTTACCACTGCTTCTCCCTCAACCAGATCCTCGAGCTGCCCGGTGAGTCACAGTACTGCACACACACACACCCCACAGTACTGCACACACACATACACACCCCACAGTACTGCACGCACACACACACACACACACACACACCCCACAGTACTGCACACACACACACACACACACCCCACAGTACTACACACACACACACCCCACAGTACTGCACACACACACACACACACACACACACACACACACCCCACAGTACTGCACACACACACACACACACACACCCCACAGTACTGCACACACACACACACACACACACACACACCCCACAGTACTGCACACACACACACACCCCCCACAGTACTGCACACACACACACACACACACACCCCCCACAGTACTGCACACACACACACACACACCCCACAGTACTGCACACACACACACACACACACACACACACACCCCACAGTACTACACACACACACACACACACACACACACACACCCCACAGTACTACACACACACACACACACACACACACACACCCCACAGTACTACACACACACACACACACCCCACAGTACTACACACACACACACACACACACACACACCCCACAGTACTGCACACACACACACACACACACACACACACACACACACACACACACCCCACAGTACTGCACACACACACACGCACACCCCACAGTACTGCACACACACACACGCACACCCCACAGTACTGCACACACACACACGCACACCCCACAGTACTGCACACACACACATGCACACCCCACAGTACTGCACACACACACACACACACACACGCACACCCCACAGTACTGCACACACACACACACACACACACACACACACACACACACACACACACACCCCACAGTACTGCACACACACACATGCACACCCCACAGTACTGCACACACACACACACACACACACACACACACACACACACACCACAGTACTGCACACACACACACACACCACAGTACTGCACACACACACATGCACACCCCACAGTACTGCACACACACACACACACACACACACACACACACACACACACACACACCCCACAGTACTGCACACACACACACACACACACACACACCCCACAGTACTGCACACACACACATGCACACCCCACAGTACTGCACACACACACACACACACACACATGCACACCCCACAGTACTGCACACACACACACACACACACACACACACACACACACCCCACAGTACTGCACACACACACATGCACACCCCACAGTACTGCACACACACACACACACACACACACACACACACACACACACACACACACACACACACACCACAGTACTGCACACACACACACACACCACAGTACTGCACACACACACATGCACACCCCACAGTACTGCACACACACACACACACACACACACACACACACACACACACACACACCCCCCACAGTACTGCACACACACACACACACACACACACACCCCACAGTACTGCACACACACACATGCACACCCCACAGTACTGCACACACACACACACACACACACATGCACACCCCACAGTACTGCACACACACACACACACACACACACACACACACACACACACCCCACAGTACTGCACACACACACATGCACACCCCACAGTACTGCACACACACACACACCCCACAGTACCCTTCAAATCTCATAGTTTTTTTTGTTTTCATGATTAAATGTTGATTGTGGAATGTATTTATTTTGTTCTTAAAATATAAATAGTGTTTATTATTGCAGTATTCTTTATAAAATATTGCAATTAAAATGGAAATCAATGAGTGATTAAAATCTAAATATTTAATTCTCTGTATTTGATCACATGCATTATAATGTACAAGAACACTATAATATACAGTACTGTGCAAAAGTCTTGGCACCCTATATAGTTTCCCATCCACACTTTGTTATAGATTTCCATTTTATGATTTCTACATTATCGAGTCAAAACATTACAAAAACATTTTAGAGTTCCAAATGTTTAGGGTTTTTTGTTTTGTTTTTTTCCAGCACAAGATGAAACATTACAGAGGAAAAAAAAAAAAAACTGGCTGTAATATGTCTGAGCAGCATATTCAATAAGAGAACGCTTTTCAGATGAAAAAAGAAAGCATAATGAAGGCTGCTGGGTTTTGGTGTAAAATGAAGAAGTGAGTGTGACAGTCAAAGTGTCCAGAAGAACTGTGGCTGGTTCTGTAAGATGCTCAGGAAAACCTACAGATCATTTCCACATAAAACTGACCTCACTGGACCTGAGACGGAAAAATATATTTTTTAAAGCAAAGGGTCGTCTCACACCAAATACTGACTGTTTCATTAATTATGGCTCACTGATTACTGTTTATAGTATTTTTAAATATTGAAACATTTAATTTCATTATTTTTTAAGCCATTTTTGGTCGAAAGCATTTCTTTACATGTAACAAAGACTTTTGCACAGTAGTGTGTGTGTGTGTGTGTTGTTTGTACAATCTACATGGTACCATACATATTACACTTACAGTCAGAAGTTTACATACGGAGAGATGAATGTGATGGTGATGTTTGGTTTTCACGGATTCTCTGAACTGATGTTTTTCTCTGACAGAACGATGAAAACACACACCTTTAATCTTTAACAAAAATTCAGTGCAGAAGATTTTATTTAATTTTGGTGTGAAATCAACACAGGGTCAAAATTATACATACAGCCACCTAATATCTGATTAAATCTCCCTGAGCGAGTTTCTCCTTCACCAGACGCTTCTGTTCCCATCAACGAGCTTCTGTCAGAGTTCTGGTTGGATATTTGTCTTCTCTTCTCAGCAGAATTGGTTGAGTTCTGATAAGTGTGTGTGTGTGTGTGTGTGCGCTCTGGAACAGACCTGACTTTTACTCACACCCCACATATTTCTGACAGGGTTGAGATCAGGACTTGTTTGAAGCTGAATGTTCTCCTGCTTTATCCTCCACAACCAGCTGTGATGTGTGTTTGAGGTCTCTGTCCTGTTGGAACACACAACTGGGTTCAAGCTTCTGATGGTTTGAGGTTCTGCTGAAGAATTCTGAGGTTCTCCATCCACTTTGTGCAGTGCATCAGTTCCACTGGCAGTAAAACAGCCCCAGGGCCTGATGTGGGTCGAGAAAGCAAAACCTGTACTTCAGTAAAAATATTGAATGAATAACTTTATTTAAACACAATAAGTTGATCAGCAGAGCTGGTGGAGTTGTGCATGTACAGGTACAAATAATTTGTCAGCTGTCCATCACTAGTGATGATGACTGCTTCCATATGATGCAAAGAAACACAGATGGGCCATGAGGCCCACACCAGAGCAACAAAATCACCTGCACCGGAGCAGCACAAATGGCCCAACCGAGCCGCTACGAAATGTCTGGCCTTGTGAGCTCTTGTATATTATTCTCCTCTCCTAATGAAGTGCCTTGCACAGTAAGGTAAGACAAATGATGTCATGCCCCCATGTTGTCTCTCTGGACCTCCAGACCTGATGCCAAGTGGTGCACAAACGTGCCACAGACCTGACGGGTATAGAAGTTTCCCCACAGTAATGACTGACTTGCCAAATGATGCCATCCATTGGCCATTTGAGTGGCACTTCCACATGCTATCTCACCATTGACCCTGTTGGGTTAATCTGCCACATTGCACTGAAAAGCACCCTGCTGCCTTTTATGGCTTATTAGTGATATACTATTTAACCCATAGCTGGAACCCAGGGAGGTGCTACCACTCCGGACCAGAGCAATGGGGATTAACCATTTGAATTGATACCATTTTTCCCAATACTCAAGTCCTCCTGGACCTGAGACTCACCACCAGTTGCAGTTTATAGTCAAACCCAGGTCTCATCTCATTATCTGTAGCCGCTTTATCCTGTTCTACAGGGTCGCAGGCGAGCTGGATCCTATCCCAGCTGACTACGGGCGAAAGGCGGGGTTCACCCTGGACAAGTTGCCAGGTCATCACAGGGCTGACACATAGACACAGACAACCATTCACACTCACATTCACACCTACGCTCAATTTAGAGTCACCAGTTAACCTAACCTGCATGTCTTTGGACTGTGGGGGAAACCGGAGCACCCGGAGGAAACCCACGCGGACACGGGGAGAACATGCAAACTCCGCACAGAAAGGCCCTCGCCGGCCACGGGGCTCGAACCCAGAACCTTCTCGCTGTGAGGTAACAGCACTAACCACTACACCACCGTGCCGCCCCACAAATAACATAATTTAAAGCAATTTTGCCACAGGTTAGTTTCATAACTCTTCAGGATAAAGAGAAGAGAGATGAGTCACGGGAGAGAGAGATGCACAACACCAAGCTCTGCGTGTGTGTGTGTGTGTGTGTGTACTATTTAGTTGTACTTTGCCAGTTCATTTGTATGGTTGGTTTGTTTCCTTGACTGTTTGTTTCCTTGACTGTAGTCAGGCTGTCTGTTGTCGCCCAAATGAGGATGGGTTCCCTTTTGAGTCTGGTTCCTCTCGAGGTTTCTTCCTCATGTTGTCTGAGGGAGTTTTTCCTTGCCACCGTCGCCACAGGCTTCATCATTGGGGATAGATTAGGGATAAAATTAGCTCGTTTTAAGTCGTTCAAATTGTGTAAAGCTGCTTTGCGACAATGTTTATTGTTAAAAGCGCTGTACAAATAAACTTGATTTGTTCACTTGGCACTAGAACTTTCTAGTCTAGAAGTTCAGCACTTCCTGTACCTGACTTTTTCACTTGTTGTACGTTGCTTTGGATAAGAGCATCTGCTAAATGTAATGTAATGTAATGTAATGAATCTGCAGTTATTTAGTGAAAGTTCATTATGTCTAACTATTCAAACTGTTCTTTAAGTTTGTTTCTTAAGACAAGGATTTTTTAAGATGTTACCTTGTTGACAGTTTCGGCGATAAACTTCCGCCTTCTTCAAAACAGTCACCAGATGTCGAGTGGTGACGTGCCTTATCAGCTGATGTTACTCTATGGAGGCGTGAACGTCCCGCCCAATTTGACAGGTAGTTCACGCCTCCTGCTGTCAGGTCGCTCCTCCAGGACGGCGCTCCAGGTGTGCGACAGCGCGTACGCTCCCTCATCCCGGTTCATCGTCCTCTGCGCCCGCTTGCGTATCTCCACTGCCTCCAAAATCCAACGCTGATATCTATTTTCTTCAGTGCGAATGACTCTGGCCTCTTCCCAATTCATTATATGATTTTGTCGTTTGCAGTGGTCTGAAATGGCTGATTTTAGGTTTTCTTGGTGTGCTTTTTCTTTTTCGGATCTTGTGAGTCTTTTTGTTGTTTCTTTTTCACATTCTATTTGGTGTTCTTTTCTGCGAGCATGGAAGCATCTGCCCGTTTCACCAATATAGACTTTATTACATGAACGGCAAGGGATTTCATAGATGACGTTGCATTTATTGTCCAGTTGTATTTTGTCTTTGGGGTGAACTAGCAGCTGTCGGAGGTTCTTGTATGGTTTGACCGGGGTGTTGATGTGGTATTTCCTCATGGATCGTTGGATGCGTTCTGTAACTCCTTTTATGTATGGTAATGTGACAAAGCCCCGGTTTGTTTTTTCTGTGTTTTTTCTTGTTTGTTTGTTTCTTTCCTTTTTTTGTGTCTGTGATTTTCCTTTTCGAATTGCCCACGGTGGATATTGGCAGTTTTTTAATGCCTGTTGGATGTGTTGTTCCTCCTCCTGTCTGTCTTTCTCCTCCGTGATGTTCTGTGTTCGGTCGTATAGTGTTCTGATTACTGACATTTTATGTGCGATGGGATGCTCAGATGTCCAGAGAAGATATTGGTCGGTGTGTGTAGGTTTTCTGTATGTTGTAATTCTGATATTACCTTCTTCTGTGTGGTGTATTTTTAGGTCCAGAAATGTTATTGTCTTGTCCGTTTCCTCTTCGTGTGTGAATCTGATGTTGCCTGTCTTGTCTATGGAGTTTAGGTGATCTGTGAGTTGTTGTGTGTGGCCTGTTTTGATTATTTCAAGAATGTCATCAACGTATCTTTTCCAGAAGATAGGTTTGCATTTGTCCGGTGCTGTTTCTATGGCTCGGGTTTCCAGATCCTCCATAAAAAAGTTGCATAGAGTGGCAGATAGCGAGTCCCCCATTGCAAATCCCTCTTTTTGTCTGTAAATTGTGCCTCTGAATTGGAAATATGTGGAAATGGAGATGAAATGTAATAGTTTTGTTATGTCCTGTGCTGTAAGTTTTGTACGTTTTTTCACGGTTCTGTCTGCTTTTAACCGGTTTTCTACTATGTTGAGAGTGTTTGTGACCAGTGTTTTTGTAAAGAGGGATATGACGTCATGTGATACAAAAATTTCATCCTTTTTTATCTTGATTTCCTTTAGTTCTTTCGCCAGTTGTTTTGAGTTTTTGCAGTGGTATTCCGTGAGTCCGAGGAGTGGTTTAATTATGTCTGCCAGCATCTTGGAAAGGTTGTAAGTAACTGACCCTATACTGTCTACTATGGGTCTTAGTGGTGCTCCGGGTTTATGAATTTTCGGTGTGCCGTATATCCGGGGGGTGATGTCTGCTGTGGGGATGAGGTGGTTAGGGTTAGAAATACACCACACAGAAGAAGGGAACATTAGAATTACAACATACAGAAAACCTACACACACCGACCAATATCTTCTCTGGACATCTGAACATCCCATCGCACACAAAATGTCAGTAATCAGAACACTATACGACCGAGTACAGAACATCACGGAGGAGAAAGACAGACAGGAGGAGGAACAACACATCCAACAGGCATTAAAAAACTGCCAATATCCACCGTGGGCAATCCGAAAAGGAAAATTACAGACACAAATAAAAGAAAAAAAACAAACAAGAAAAAACACCGAAAAAACAAACCGGGGCTTTGTCACACTACCATACATAAAAGGAGTTACAGAACGCATCCAACGATCCATGAGGAAATACCACATCAACACCCCGGTCAAACCATACAAGAACCTCCGACAGCTGCTAGATCACCCCAAAGACAAAATACAACTGGACAATAAATGCAATGTCATCTATGAAATCCCTTGCCGTTCATGTAATAAAGTCTATATTGGTGAAACGGGCAGATGCTTCCATGCTCGCAGAAAAGAACACCAAATAGAATGTGAAAAAGAAACAACAAAAAGACTCACAAGATCCGAAAAAGAAAAAGCACACCAAGAAAACCTAAAATCAGCCATTTCAGACCACTGCAAACGACAAAATCATATAATGAATTGGGAAGAGGCCAGAGTCATTTGCGCTGAAGAAAATAGATATCAGCGTTGAATTTTGGAGGCAGTGGAGATACGCAAGCGGGCGCAGAGGACTATGAACCAGGATGAGGGAGCGTATGAGCTGTCGCACACCTGGAGCGCAGTCCTGGAGGAGCGACCTGACAGCAGGAGGTGTGGACTACCTGTCAAATTGGGCGGGACGTTCACGCCTCCATAGAGTAACATCAGCTGATAAAGCACGTCACCACTCGACATCTGGTGACTGTTTTGAAGAAGGCGGAAGTTTATTGCCGAAACTGTCAACAACAAGGTAACATCTTAAAAAATCCTTGTCTTAAGAAACGAACTTAAAGAATAGTTTGAATCTGCAGTTGTTTAGAAATGGCTCCAGGAGACATTCCTGAGTGTAAATCTATGATCCTCTTTCTCAGATCTGCACTGAGCTCCTGGGACTTTCTCACTGCACTGTGTGTTGGTCAATCAAATGAGTGTCAATCAAACCCTTTTTATGTTGTGCATAGAGAAGCTTCCAGCTGCAGTCAATTAAGAGGCCTTGGACTGGGAGAGTTAAAGACGTTTTGGAAATTTCAGCTTCACTGAATTAATAATCTCAGTGGGTGTGTGAAGTTTTGACCCTGTGTTAATTTCAGACCCAAAATAAATTAAATCTTGAGCATTGAATTCTTGTATTTATTTATTTATTTATTTATTTTTATTAAAGCTGTACACTCACCGGCCACTTTATTAGGAACACCCACCCCTCTGCTGTTTGATGCAGTTCTCTAATCAGCCGATCCCTCGATGCATCAAATCCCACTGATACAAATCAAGAGCTTCAGTTAATGTTCACAATGTTCAACCATCAGAATGGGAAAAACTGTGATCTCAAAGTGTGACTTTCTCTCACTGTGGTATGGGTGTTGGTTTGATCCAGATGGACTGGTTTGAGTATTTCAGAAGCTGCTGATCTCCTGGGGTTTTCACACACAGCAGTCTCTAGAGTTTACACAGAATGGTGCAGAAAACAAAAAACACTGAGTGAGTGAGCGACAGTTCTGTGGGTGGAAACAAACGCCTTGTTGATAAGAGAGGGTCAGAGGGAAATGGACAGATTGGTTTAAGCTTTTTAGCCAGGAAGGATATAGTAACTCGTATAATCACTCTTTACAACCGTGGTGAGCAGAAAAGCATCTCAGCATGCAACAGCAGAAGAACACATTGGGTTCCACTCCTGCAGCCAAGAACAGGGATCTTACAATCAACAACACGTTCCTATTAAAGTGGCCGGGGAGTGTGTTCTGTCACAGAAAAAGATCGGTTCAGAGAAATCACTGAAAGACCAAAATTACCATCACATTTATTCATGTTCCTGTATGGAAACTTCTGACTGTAACTGTATTTTTATGGTGTGTGTTCAGAGGCAGCTTGTATCAGTGGTCTAGCAGGACTCCGCCCTTCTGTCCTTCAAAGAAAGAAAATCAGTATGTTTTCTTTTAGTGGCTATAAAAAAAAACCACAAACACAAAGAATGATATAAAATGAAGCTGCGAGGAAACGATCACTCGCCCAGCGCTGGGATATGCAGCCGAGTTTTAATCTCCGTATGGGCTCATATTTTCTAACCTGTTTCAGTGACGTTTACATCATACTAAGCAGTTGGTGTGTTATGGACTCAGTTGCAGGAGGAATGAATGTGAATGAAGTTGTTGTCTCTGATTGTCTCTGATAATTATTTTTTACTAAAATGTGCGTAATTAAATGATGATGGACTGAGCACACAAAGTACAAATTACAGAAATTACACACATTTTAGAAACATGCTTATCCAGAGAGACTTACATAATCTTCTTCTTATTGTTGTTGCTGTTATAATCATCAATTAAATTTTGGGATATAATGTATTTGATCCCTCATCAAAAAATTCCCATGCAAGTATTGGCCAAGGATGGCTCACGTGACATTAAATAGCTCCACCATTGATTAAGCAACGTATCTTCCATCCATCATCTCTAGCCGCTTTATCCTGTTCTACAGGGTCGCAGGCGAGCTGGATCCTATCCCAGCTGACTACGGGCGAAAGGCGGGGTTCACCCTGGACAAGTCGCCAGGTCATCACAGGGCTGACACATAGACACAGACAACCATTCACACTCACATTCACACCTACGCTCAATTTAGAGTCACCAGTTAACCTAACCTGCATGTCTTTGGACTGTGGGGGAAACCGGAGCACCCGGAGGAAACCCACGCGGACACGGGGAGAACATGCAAACTCCGCACAGAAAGGCCCTCGCCGGCCCCGGGGCTCGAACCCAGAACCTTCTTGCTGTGAGGCGACAGCGCTAACCACTACACCACCGTGCCGCCCTGTTTACATTCTAAGTGGAGATTATTTTGTTGGACATTTTGTATAAAGTTTTTATTTATCAAATTTGCAGAAAATAAAAATGCTCCATTTCTCAAAATCCAGTGAATATGGATAGAATAAAACAGTTTATCCACTCAGTCTCTTCGTACAGGGATTATAGATGGTGCTACGCATCTTGTCGGCTGTCAGCTCATGTACGACTCGATTTCATGAAATAACTGTTAAATATTTCAGTTTAGCAAATATAATGTATTGCAAATCCCTTTTTGAAGTGATGGCTAGTTTATTTAATTGTGATCAGTTACACAGAATTTTAAGAATTTTAAACATCTATCAGTCTATTTCGATCTGACAATTGCTCCACCCTCCAGGGAAGGCTCTCCACTAGATTTTGGGGCGTGGCTGTGGGGATATGTGTTCATTAGTGAGATCAGACCCTGATGTTGGGATGTTGAGGAAGCGCCAGTTCATCCCAAAGGTGTTCAGTGGGGTTGAGTTCAGTCAGGACTCTGTGCAGGACACTCGAGTTCTTCACTCCAACCTTCACACACACACACCATGTCTTCATGGAGTTCCTGTGCTTTGTGCTTAGGAACATTGAGCACAGGTTTGGACTCTTAGTTCCAGTGACAGAAAACTGCAATGTTATAGAATACAGAGACGATCCGCACAACTGTGTGCTTCATACTCCTATGGCAGCAGTTTGGGGAAGAAGCACATATAGGTATGATGGTTGGGGTGCACATACTTTTGACCATATAGTGTAGATAGCCATGCCCTCCAGTGGTAATGTTAGCTTGATGAATTGGTATCATCAGTCAACGCACCTTAAGGTCACATTGTTAACACTGTAGTCGTAACCTGTTAACTGTTCTTAGCATTCTTGACTGTGTGTTGTAGTGTACATCCAGACATGTCGTGCGTTAATGATCTCAGCGTGTATCCTCGGTTTACCCGCCGCAGCACTCCTGCTCTCCTCCATGCCATGCTTCCATCTTGGAGATGATTCAGTGAATGACAAGAACAAACGTTCAGCCATCGGAGGGATCCTGGTGCTCGTAGTGGGTAAGCAAACACGCGCACGCGTTTGTAAACACACTGTTATGTTGCGTTTAAATGCAGTCAGGCTTACCGTTAAGTTCTTCAGTCTTGTATTATTCACCACCAAATTCTGGCAGTTCGAGTCAGAAAACACTTTTACTCAAACGGAGTATTTTCTGATGATTTACCAGCACATCTGAGAGAAAGGGTGATGTTCTGGCTCATTTCCAGTGTCGCTCTGCCAGTGCAAAAGACTTCACTACTGCGTGCTATTTAGATAAATCACGATCCTCCGGTATTAGCTAATATTTGGTTCCATCCAAAAGCACCATTGTCTTGCCTTAACATTGTACAGGGGTTTGTGTAATTTCTGTCCATGTGGACCTCCAAGGACGAAACCATCTTTCAAAGCTTTCTAACAAGAGCATGTTATTTTTATGATGTTAATATTATTTTAATTAATATCCAGTTTTCACTTCACATCTACATTTCCTACAGTGTTTGATTCACTCCAGTAGTGTTTAGTCAACACCCACAGAATTCAGTTAACACCCAGTCTTTAAATAAACACTCTGTGTCTACAGTGTTGAATTATTAACAACATTTAAGTTAAAGTTACCAGTGCAGTGTTTCTCTATCGTGGAATCAAATGGAATATGGCTTATTAGTGTGTGTGGGTTCATGTTCCCACAGCCATGTTCAGTCTGGCGTCCACCATATGGTTCCCGGTTGGAGCTCATCAGGAACTCGGGCTGATGTCATTCGGGTTTTCTCTGTACTCTGGCTGGGTGGGCGGGGCTTTGTCCCTCCTGGGGGGCTGTATCCTCACCTGCTGCTCCATTAACTCCACCCCCTCATACCAGGAAAATAACCACCACTCCTACTACTCCAAACAGAACACACCCACCAACCAGACTCCACCCACTGGCAACCACGCCAAGACTGCACATGTCTGATGTTTCTACAGTGCATCTCTCTCTCTCTCTCTGCCTCTAAATACATATGATTTGTAAATAGATTTTTTTAATGTGTGCAGTTTTTGATTATTTTAAGCTAATTACTGTATCTCCAACATCCAGTTTTCTTAAACACAGACTTCTATAAAAGAGAGAGAATTTCTAAAGTCATTTTTGTTCTTAATTTGTTTTTATACTTTAATATATTTTTAAATGTTTGCATGTATGGTTATTAATTTTAACATGTTAAAACCTTTTCTTTACATCCACTGTCTCTGTCCCTTTATTCACTCTTTCTGGATGATTATTCAGACTGTTAATGTTCAGCTTTGATATCATCAATATATAATACTTTTTTTAAATTCTACATTTCAGGAAACATCCTGTTCTTATTTACACTCTGGGCTTTTGAGTTCAGTGAAGCTGTAAAACTGAGCAGAGTTGCCAGGTCTGTGCATCAAATCCAGCCTAAAACAAACAAACAAACAAACAAAAAACCCAATTAGACCTAAAACCAGTCTAAATCCAGTTCAGGAATACAGAAGTCTTGAACTGCATTTTGTGGGGAAAAAATGTGTTCTCATTATTTCCAATGAGTAACATCATGTTATGTTGAATCATTTCCTCAACATTTATTATAACTGGTTATCATGTTCAACTTACTAACTCGTTCTTTTCTATTTTTACTTCATTGTTTTGACTCATTAACCTGATATTCCACAATATTCATTATCTTGACTCCTAATACTGAAAATGTCAGGAATCTACAGTAAATCCGCTGTTTTGACTGTACAGTATGACTACGGTGCACTGAAGCTGAGTGTGTTTAAGTCTATTAACAATCACGATATAAAAATATTCAGTATTTGTTTATATCTGTTTTAACTGAATTCCATTAAAGCGATCTCTGTCTAACTGAATATCTGAGGAACAACATAAAGAATAATGATATATTGATTGATGGACTGTGCTGTGTTCGAATATTAAAATGAAATAATGAGAAATTAAGTTGAATAATAAGTCAAAATAATAATCTGAAATAGTTTGATATGTTGGAATTAGATATTGATTGATTCCAAACAGTAAAGTAAAAAATGCAATAATCAAAACATAGTCATGAACAAACAGAATAGTGTAGCCACAAGGCAATAACATAATAATGTTCGGAAAGGGTTAGGAAGAAGTAAATAACTTATCAAATCCTAACCCTCTATACCACCGCTAATCAAACGTCATTAATTGGTGATATTAATTGGAACTAACTTATTAAAGTCAAATAATAATGATGAAATAATAATGAATTATTTATAATGAAATAATAATGAAGCACATCACCTTTTTTCCACACTTCAGGGCTTCCAAACGCTGATTAACTGATTCACTCTCATCTTTTGTGGCTTTTGGAAGTTTTGTTGCAAGTAAATATTCCTAATTTATATAAAATGTCCAACTTCGAATTTGTGGGCAAAAAAGAACATGTTTTGCTTATAATTGTAAATGTTGGTGGTTTTAAAATCTTTATATTTTTTGTTGTGTTTTATTCTATTTTTTTTTTGACAGAAAACAAAACAACTGTAACTCAAATCACCACCCAAACAGCCTCAAACTTGGTTATTTATTACAAAACACTTGTATGTTTTTTATTTTATTAATGAAATAAAAAGGAATTGTTTTCTCCATATGAAAGTGTCTCTTCTGAAGATCAGGTCAGACTGTGGACATGTGACATTCTCACTGTTGCAATGTTTACGACGACGCAGTGAGGTGACGGAGGTGACGTGGCGTCCCGATGCTCCGTCTCATGTAGAAGTTATGAATTAATCAGATATTTGGAACCTGTCTAATGTGGAAAAACATTTACTTTACTTGGGGAAATAATGGCCATATTGTTAGTAATTATGTAAAAAAGAACATGGTGATTAATATATCTAAAAATAACTATTTTCAGTTTACACTGATCAGCCATACCATTAAACCCATTAAGAGGTGACGTGAATATCATTGATTATCTTATTCCAGTGGAGCCTATCGAGGGGTGGGGTTTATTAGGGGCGGGGTTTATTAGGGGTGGGGTTTATTAGGCAGCAAGAGAACAGTCAGTTCTTGAAGTTGATGTGTTGGAAGTAGGAAAAATGGGCAAGTGTAAAGATCTGAGGGACGCTGACAGATTGTGATGGTGAGATGACTGGGTCTGAACATCAACATGGCCATCCTGTGGGGTGTTCCCGATATGCAGTGGTTAGTACCAAACAAAAGTGGTCCAAAGATCCAAAGGACAACTGGTGACCCAGCGACAGGGTCATGGGTGTCGAAGGCGCATTGATTCACATGGGGCACAAAGGCTAACCCATATGGTCCAATCCCACAGAAGAGCTACTATAGTACAAACTGTTGAAGTTAATGCTTTTGACACCTTTCTGTTTTAACCAGCATTCACTTTTAAAAATAAATGAAAGGGTTAGGCTATGGCCTATGGCCGAAATATCCAAAATTATGGTTCACCTCAAACCTGCTTGACATTTTGACTTCCAATTTATAACATGACATGCATCTCTAAGAGCCCAAAAAGAGATTTTCCTGCATTCTTTTTGGACAACAATTTCATATATGACCAGACTGTTCATTGTGCTGTCCCCTTATCTCCTGAACCAAATTCACACATCGTCACTTGTATGTACAAGTCCAGTATCACTGACCTGGCTGCTACTAGGATAGCTATAGTGTTGACCAAATTGTCCAAAACTGGGGTCACTCTCATATCCTCTTAACCTTTTGACCAGAAGGCATTAAACTTTGATTTTTGACTCCAGTGACTCTGGGGACATTTCGCCAAAACGTCCTTATGTTGCTGAAACGTTGATCTGTTTTGATGCCGTGATCCCAGACTTGGATTTGATGCTCCTTCAGGTGATCTGCCTGAGGCTTTTTAGAAATCTGATCTAGATTTCCTTGGAATTTTGACCTACAGTTACCAAATGTGTATATGTCAGGTATCTTAAAGGTAGCTTATGTGCACTACATTCAGTGGCTCTTATTGCACTCATGTGGTGAAAGATATCTGAGAGATTGCTGTCACCAAGGTGGATATGGTGTTCATTGAGTTTAATTGCTGTGTGACGACCTCTGTTATCAAATTGGACGTATGTTGGAACAAGACAACACTAAAGGCATTGAAGAAAGGGATTTGAATATTACTTTTTGACTTTTTACTGTTTGACAGTAGCTCTTCTGTGGGATTGGACCATATGGACTAGCCTTCATGCCCCATGTGAATCAATGCGCCTTCGACACCCATGACCCTGTCGCTGGTTCACCGGTTGTCCTTTGGATCCTTGGACCGCTTTTGTTCAGTACGAACCACTGCATATCGGGAACACCCCACAGGTAGCCTGGGAAATCCCATGCTGCTTTGCACAATCGTTCCGATCTGAAAAGACAGCATGGAAACTATGGTCTAAAGGCTCGCCTGAGTTAGGGAGCCAATCAGAGAGTGGGGAGGGTTGGAAAGACGGTGACGCGTACTACTCGACAAACGGAAGCTTGTAGTTTATTTGGGACTGTTTACGGATCACATTTAACATGGCGGCGAGCGATACGAACCAAACTTTCGATCAAGCTTGAGACACTGTTCTGAATAGTTTAGAGTGAAAGTTTGTTTTAAAAAAAGAACAGCGTTTGGCGTTACAGTCTTTCTTCGCCTCTTCGTCTTCTTCGTCGCTCTAACTACGCCACCGGGTACAACTGCCATGATTGGCCATGGGCTACGTATACGCCAAATGATAGACATTCGCAATGTCCAATAAACGGCCGTTGACAATCGTAAACCCCACCTCCCCTACGAGAAATTCAATAGGTGGATTCCAGACCATATTTCACTTGTGATATGGTCTGGTGTTAACCAGACTACCCCACAGGATGGCCATTTTGGAGATGTTCAGACCCAATCATCTCACCATCACAATCTGTCAGAGTCGCTCAGATCTTTACACTCGTCCATTTTTCCTGCTTCCAGCACATCAACTTCAAGAACTGACTGTTCTCTTGCTGCCTAATAAACCCCACCCCTAATAAACCCCACCCCTCGACAGGTGCCACTGGAATGAGATAATCAATGATATTCACTTCATCTGTCAGTGGGTTTAACATTATGGCTGATCGTTGTGTTCCTGTCGCAGAATAGATTTCTAATTGATTTTTTTTTTTACATTTAGGTGTTACTATCCATATCTAGACTAAAAAACATTTTTTAAAATAAAAATATCTTCGCAGCACTCTATACTTAGTTTGGCAATTTGATGAATTAGCCTAGCATTAGCTGATATGAAATGAAAACAGACTTTACAGGGTGTTTATTACACTTTGACTTCATCATCTTTCTTGGAAAGAAACTCTAGACATTGTTAATCTAAAAATGTTATAGTAATCTAAAAAAGGAAGTCAAGCTTGAAACGTAAACACAACAGTGAAACAATGTGCAGGGATCAGTAATGCTAAGTGCAATGCTAATTTTTAAAAACACTAACGATCCTTGTGATCATGTCACGTCCAAATTTCATTACTGTTGATAACTGGATGTTTTAGGACGTTATCTCCTTTTGAACTCAGAAAGCAATGAGGTTTATAGAGGAAAAAGGCAGCGCCTTCAGCAGCAGCAGCAGATCCCTTCTGTCTTTTATTATTAGCACCATTTCGATTTTTGGAAGTGTTTCCTTCTTTAATACATAATAAATAAATAAAAAACCCACGAGCTGGGAAAATACTGAGAGTAATATATCACTAAAGTAAAGCTGCACAAAATGTTTGTGACTGTTGGGAAAAGTACGAGGTTCTGATGCGTCTGCATAACGCTAGTCTGATCTTATTGTTTGCAGAATGACAGGGATCAGAAAGCTAGCTCATGTTAATTATATTCTGCTAATGAACCTGTTCTAATGTTTTATCTTATTAGCAAAGATTTGTTTTAGAAAAATAGCATTTTTAAAAAATAATTTTAAAACAGTGTGAAACAGTAAATTAAACCTGCAGATATCAGATGCCGTGTGTGTGTGTGTGTGTGTGTGTGTGTGCGCGCGCGCATGTGTTAAAGGCATACAGTAGTGCTAATCATCATGCTAACCGCATAAAATGCTAATTCGCAGAGCTAACTGCAGAGTGCTAACCATCATCATTACTACATAATGCTAATTGCAATGCTAACTGCATAAATGCTAATGTTTATGTAGTACTCATCATGATTACTCCATAATGCTAATGGAAATGCTAATCGCAATGCTAATCACATAAAATGCTCATCGCAGCGCTAACTGCATAATGCTAATCGCAATGCTAATTGCTTTAATCCTATTGTTAGTTTTTTTCTTTTTTATCAGACATCTAATTTTTTAGGTTTGTTTACCTGACATGTTTCGACGTACGACAGAAGATAATAAACATCAGCGCTGGATCAGGGAGGCCATAGAGATCCGTAAGCGAAGTCCGAGGACCATCAACCGAGATGAGGGAGCATACATGCTCTCCCATACCTGGAGTGCCATCTTGCAGGGGACGAACTGACAGTAGAAGGCGTGACCGACCTGTCAATCCAGACAGGAAGGCCACGCCTTCGGAAACATCAGCTGATAAAAGATGCATCACCAATAACATCCGGTGACACTCTGAGGAAGACGACAGTCATACGTCGAAACATGTCAGGTAAACAAACCTAAAAAATTAGATGTCTGATAAAGAAAAAACTAACAATATTCAATATAAGACATAATGAATGTAATCGAAAGATGCTTTAATGCTAACTGCATAGTGCTAACTGCATAGTGCTAATCGCAATGCTAATTGCTTTAATGCTAACTGCATAGTGCTAACTGCATAGTGCTAATTGCAATGCTAATTGCCTTGATGCTAACTGATCCCTGTTGTCTCTGTCATTAATTCCAGCAGCAGTAAAGTGTTTCTGTTAGTTTGTTCCTCTTAAGTCATATCTTTTAAAAAGATAAACGCTAAATCTTTTTAGCTCAGAATCAGCATTTAACTTTGAGCTAACAGATAACAAGGCTCAGGACGTTCTGTCTGCGAAAGCAGCGAAACAAGATCTCTGGAAGCAGCAGAGGGAAATATATATATATATGAGAGTGATTCCACGCTTATGGGTACTGAAATGGGGACATGAACTTATTTTTAAAAATTCACCTAAAACCATTTCTTTTTTTTACCATCAGGTCACAAAACATGTAATCTTTAATGAATGATATGTTAAAAGATAACTTTAATTTTCTGAGATGTAATAAAAACATATTTATATGCCAAAGTCAGAACGTAACAGAAGTGTTGTGGACATATATATTCTCAATTTTAACAATGTAGAATTACTTTTTGAAACATAGGAAGGTGATGTTTTAGCAAATATAATTAATAAACATGTGTAGTAGAATAAACATACACATTCTTTCAATAAGATTAATATGGTATATAGCTAGATTGTAATTAATTTGTAACAGACGCGAGATGGACAATCGTAACAGAAGTAATGTAACAGACATCATTTTGGAACTCATAGGCTTGACTTTGGCATATAAATATGTTTTTATTACATCTCAGAAAATTAAAGTTATCTTTTAACATATCATTCATTAAAGATTACATGTTTTGTGACCTGATGGTAAAAAAAGAAATGGTTTTAGGTGAATTTTTAAAAATAAGTTCATGTCCCCATTTCAGTACCCATAAGCGTGGAATCACTCATATATATATATATATATATATATATATATATATATATATATATATATATATATAAAGCTAAAACTGACTATTACACCTCACACTCTTGAGTTTTTAGTTTTCTTCTTGCGTGTGCCACGAAAATATTCCTCTTTGTAAGGATTTTGTTGCCTATGCTAAGATTATGAGATATTGCTAATATTCGTGGCACCAGGAATCGGACACAGAAACACAGCCGAAGATGAAAACCAGGGAATGAAGCGAGGATGTTTTCTTATGAGAGACTCATAAGTTTTAACACAGTTTTGTTGAAGAGTGTTTACACACACACACACACACACACACACACTCTTCCCGAAGTTCGGTGTGTGTCAATGTCGTTCCATACAGTTAGCAGGTGAAATGTAACTGTATGACTCGTTCACCTCGACAGCATGAATTTCACAAATTCATACTTCAACATTGACCACCAGTTTAACAATGATGATGAGACGTGTGTGTGTGTGTGTGTGTGTGTAAAAGCCAAAGTGCACTAAAACAAACTGGTTTTAATTTAATCAAACATGAACACATGAACAGAAATCTACTGTAACTTGGTTTTGCTATTTTGTCTTTAAGTGTGTATTCCAGCATCATGTTTTTAATGTTATTATTAATCCTATTTTCCTAATTAGTAATTTCTGTTTAGCGTTGACCAAATTGAATAAATATGACATCAGTAACTATTAATGTTGATTGTAGTGCTTAGCGTAAAAACATTTTTTGTATGAGTTTAGCGACATAACATCAACAAACGATTGCTAGCTAGCTACTTATGAAAGATTAGCTAGCTTGCTAACAAACTGGCTAGCTACTTGTTATAATGTATGCGATTTTATTTTTTCGTATGATCAATATGGAGTATACAAGTTGCTAGCTAGCGATCATGTTTGAGTTAGCGTTTGTTTTTGTCATCATTTTAATACAATTTACATTATGATCAATAAACTTTTGTATCCGTTTCGCTAACTAGCTACAGTTCAACCTAAAACAGTGGATACATTTATAATTTAATAAGACTGACTGTAAACAGTTGCGTTAGTGCACTCAGACTTTCACTAACAGCAACCCTTCAGTATGTTTGTGTTTCAGATCAGGACTGAACTCAGATCAGCGTTTATTTCAACAAAAGCAGGCAAATCAAGAGTGACGCTTCATCAGGTCTGCAGTAAACAACTTTCATTGTTGCCATGACAACATCATCACACAGTGTGATGCGGCAACTGGACCACAAGTGGTGAAAAAAAAGATAGATATATATAGATAGATATATAGAGAAATATTTTCTCCTTTTTTTCAATAATTTAAACTCATACAAGAATAACATCCAAAATGCACAGAAAGAACAAGTTCACACTGGGAAGCTGATCTCACCTGAACAACACACACCCAACACACACACACTCCGAGCACAAACACAACAAGGCGCAGAGTGTCCGGTCGACAGGAAGTAGAGAAAATAAATGCTAGCCAAGTCTGAGTGCTAACAGTGGCTATTTTTTTTAAATAGATCCGTAATAAAATATTCCCTAACACAATCTCCAGTTCGAGTCGAAATGTCTCAGTGCTGAAGTCTCCATCAAACTCCAGTCAATATGAAAACGTAAAACGACTAAACGAGCTCTTTAAAAAGACACGCCTTCTTTTCCAAATATCTGAGTGCACCACGGGAACAGAACCGTTTTTATCAGCTATCAAACACTGATCTGGCGCTTCCTTCACCTGATCCTGTTTATCCTGTCAGGCTGTCTCTATAGTGATGAAAGCTAGACGTAACTAAACCCTTTAGCTTTCACTAAAAAACGAAGTTAAAGCCTGATATTATATTCTCGTCTGTACTGTGTGTCAAACAGAACAAAGTGGCTGATTTTTGCTCGCGTTTGTTTATAACATGGCTTCAAATCAGAGAAACGACTCCAAAAAAATTTAAGACTGCATTTACGAAGATGTTGATTGAGTTTTACGAGCAGAAAACTTGTCACAATTGTAATTCGAAGAAAATAAATGTGTGTGCTAGAACACTGAGCGTGATTTGAAACAAAGCTACTGATGTTGATCAGCTGGTGTGACGCCCATTATGACATCATCATCACACGGCTCTAATTTAAATTCTTCAGCATTCCATCAGTGTGCTTTAATGGGAACATTTCATATTATACTCTAAAACTTTAAACAGTATATAGTTTATAAAAATCCCAAACTGCAAAGAAATTCTTGAAGAATATAACAAATAAAGCTGAAAATAATAATTATTTTGAAGGTATGAAAAATTCTGAAAATTTCTTAAAACAATAATTTAATAACTGTGTTTTTAGAAAATACAAACATATTAACACTGCTCTCAGCCAATCAGAACACACCGTACTGCTCTCAGCCAATCAGAACACACCGTACTGCTCTCAGCCAATCAGAACGCACCGTACTGCTCTTGGCCAATCAGAACGCACCGTGCTGCTCTCGGCCAATCAGAACGCACCGTGCTGCTCTCAGCCAATCAGAACACACCGTACTGCTGTCAGCCAATCAGAACACACCGTACTGCTGTCAACCAATCAGAACACACCGTACTGCTCTCGGCCAATCAGAACGCACCGTGCTGCTCTCGGCCAATCAGAACGCACCGTGCTGCTCTCGGCCAATCAGAACGCACCGTGCTGCTCTCGGCCAATCAGAACGCACCGTGCTGCTCTCGGCCAATCAGAACGCACCGTATTGCTCTCGGCCAATCAGAACACACCGTACTGCTCTCAGCCAATCAGAACTCACCGTACTGCTCTCAGCCAATCACAACACACCATACTGCTCTCAGCCAATCACAACACACCATACTGCTCTCAGCCAATCAGAACTCACCGTACTGCTCTCAGCCAATCACAACACACCATACTGCTCTCAGCCAATCACAACACACCATACTGCTCTCAGCCAATCACAACACACCATACTGCTCTCAGCCAATCACAACACACCATACTGCTCTCAGCCAATCAGAACACACCGTACTGCTCTCAGCCAATCAGAACTCACCATGCTGAGTAAAGGGTGATGATATTATTAAGTGATTGGTAGCTGATAAACAGAACCAGGTACTCGTGCACTCAGATTTTTGGGTTTTTCGTTCTGTACGTGTGGGCATTAAAACTCCTCTTGATGAAACAACTGTAAAAAATCCTCTTTACTGTACATTTATCTTTTTGTCCCTCACTTGCTTTTTGCACTCGGACATCAGACGCCATTTTATTTCAGGTTGCGAAGGAAAACGGCGGTCGGCAGACTTTGACTTTGTAAACAGGAGGAAGTGCTGCGTCACACTCTGCGTCCCAAAAACCGCTTTTAGCGCGCCCTCGCTCACTCCAAAGTGCGCATCATCTACTTCACAGGAGTGTGCACTTCCAACAGGCTGGGGTGTTTCGCACGCTAACTCACAAACATGCTAGCATGCTAAGCAATAAATCTGCACAGTTCTTTGATATAGATGGAGGAGTGTTTCCCCAACAACATTAAACTATAAAAGGATAAAATGTACACGTCACTCACTAGTCAAGTAAAAAAAAATCATTGTAAAATTTCTGTGGAGAAATAAAACACGTAGCGTTAAAGGAAAATAATCAAGTGCAGAGTGATTGAATGGTAACATAAGCTCCGCCCCTTTTCACGAGCAACACCAGGATTCCTCATCTCTTCAATTTTCACTCAAACTCGTACAGGAACAGAGTGGCCCTTAACACCGCCCACGAGACTCGAGGTCCAAGGGGAAGTTAGCAAGGGTGCGTTAAAAACGGGATTGGAACACAGCCAGAGAGCTGCTTTGTGTCTCTTTGTGGTTTTTCACACATGCACATGACTCAGCGAGCAAGTTTTATTTCCACATGCGACACAACTGACACACACACACACACACAAATACACACAAACTGCCTAAGACCTGAAATAATAAATGACTGTGCATCATGTGACCCACCCTCGCATAGCATTTCCAAAACTCCGCCCACCAAACAAACAATTTAAACAAGCATATTCACTCATATCTTTAGGGTTGGTTTTGGGTTTTTTTTTTTTGGACAGCAAATGTTATAAACTGAAAAGCGTAAGGCCTCTGACGGTGGAATGGGTTGAGCTTTGGAGCTGGAGAAACAATCAGCCATGTGTTTGGTGTGTGAGAAACAACTTCTCTTATTTCTCTTCCTAAAGAAAGCCCCAATCAGCAGAAAGACACAAACCATACCGACATGATCTCACAAGTGTGCATTCGGTAAAAACATGATGGTGAAGGGCTGAATGAGGGGCGGGGTTATGTTCCATACAAAGCAGATTGGCTTGAATGTGTGCGAATGCGGTGTGAGATCGGGGGATGGGGGGGGTTTGTCGAGCGTCACGCTGGCACACAGAAACGCTGGTGAGGAAACGATGGAACATGGAACGCGAACAGGCACAAATGATTCAACATCTGGAATGAGTGCAGACGCCCGGGTCATGCTGCCGTCGTCATCGTATGGAAATAAAACACACACAGACAGACAGGAAGTAAGCGTGAGCAGTCGTGATCAGAGACATGGTGACACATGAAGGCACTAATCGCAAGCAAACTGTGGCTGTTTAGAGCGCCACCTCTTGGGCTAGATGTTGGAAAGAAAGAAGATCCTGATAATAAACTGTCACTCGCACAGAACGACTTCTTCTCCACGTCCGACTGAGATCTGAGTTTTTAGTGACGACGCCGTAAAGAGAAAACAGAACGAAAGCAGAAATTCACTGTCATCTAATCACGTGTTTAGAGCCGACGGTTCCGCTCGTCATGGATCTGAGTTTTAAACGATAACCCTAAAGCTCTGTTCATAATTCCTACGATTTACGTACAGATTCACTTTTCTCTGAGACGCTCAACTCTGAGCTTTGAAGGAAGAATCGGAAGTGGACATCGGATCAAACCCAAACTCCGGCTCGCTGCACAGTGTATGCTGTTTTTTTGTTATGAAATGAGACAAAAATTAAACAGCTTTTTATTGTTTTTTTTTTCTTGGTATTCCCAAAAATAGGAAATTAATTCATTTTTTCATAAAATATTTTTTAATAATCAAATATTCATTCATTTTTTTATTGTTTCAATTTGTTTCTAGAAATCAAATATTTATGAATCAGCAATTTATGATATTATGATAAATGAAATGCTCACTAACATCAGCTAAAATCACACTAAATAGCTTAATTAAATAAACAGATAGATAGATAGATAGATAGATAGATAGATAGATAGATAGATAGATAGATAGATGGGGGCGGCACGGTGGTGTAGGGATTAGCGCTGTCACCTCACAGCAAGAAGGTCCAGGTTCGAGCCCCGTGGCCGGCGAGGGCCTTTCTGTGTGGAGTTTGCATGTTCTCCCCGTGTCCGCGTGGGTTTCCTCCGGGTGCTCCGGTTTCCCCCACAGTCCAAAGACATGCAGGTTAGGTTAACTGGTGACTCTAAATTGAGCGTAGGTGTGAATGTGAGTGTGAATGGTTGTCTGTGTCTATGTGTCAGCCCTGTGATGACCTGGCGACTTGTCCAGGGTGAACCCCGCCTTTCGCCCGTAGTCAGCTGGGATAGGATCCAGCTCACCTGCGACCCTGTAGAACAGGATAAAGCGGCTACAGGTAATAGATAGATAGATAGATAGATAGATAGATAGATAGATAGATAGATAGATATAAATCCACCTGAGGAGTGTTTCAGCTGCTACATCGTCCTCCTTTAACCTCACCCTCTTTGTTATTTTTAAAAGCACGCAGTGATCAGAAACAGATTTTCTAGCGCATACTTTTTCATTTTTGAATATTCATGAATGTTCATATTTGATTTCTAGACTCTGTGTAATGAAACAGGTGGAAACAATTAAACCCAAGTTAATGTTTTAATTAAAAAAAAATCATTTGATGTAAAAATGAGCTGTTTCTGTGTTAGTTCATGTCAAGAGAAACAAATTAAACAAAAACAAAAAGCTGTTTTCTCATTTTCATTTCAAAACGAAAAACAGATACACATCTGGATGGACCCACGCCCTGCCATGTTAATCGTTAACATTAATTAAGCAGATCTGACGTGTGATTGGCTGTCTTTTGGTTTCCTCTTTCCTCTGTCGTATTTACGTGTTCGTGGGTTGTCAGAATTTATTCTAACTGAATGCCGCAAACTGCGAATGTTGACGGAACCTTCTCACAAAAGTCGCCTGATTTGATTATTAGCTAGCTAGCATGTAATACATTTAAAAACGTTAAATCACTGCAGCTCAAGAGACATTAAAATGAAAAAAAAAAAGCAATTCCAAAAAGTGAACGCAGTAACGAACAGTCCGTCTTTGGAGTGTGTGAGAGAGCAAGCAAAGTGCAAAGGGATGCAGTCGGCCGATTTGAAAGAGAATTCATTTTTCTACGATTGCAGTCAGGAGTTAAGGTTAAAAACATAAACTAAAAACACAAAGGGGTCAGTGAGTGGAGTAAAACTTTGGAGTGCCAACTGAACCATCTAGCCCAAGAGTTTTGTCGCCACGGACCGACAATTTTAAGACTTTTTTTCATTCCAGAGGTTCGTCCAGATCGTCGTCCACCACCAGAGCCTCGAAGTCGGTTTTTACGTTCTTGTTTTTAGCTCTGCTGCGGGACGACGAGGACTTTTTGGGATCCGGAACATCATCCAAGTTGTGGTTCTGGTTCTCGGTCCTGCTTTGGGGTTTCCAGTCTCCTGGAGGGCAAAGGTCATCGTCTACAGCGACGTTGTCATCAACGCCCATGTCGTAGCGCTGGTACGTGCTGGCATGAGCTTCCTCCTCCAGAGCTGTGATCTCCAGCGTGCTGTTCCACATTCCATAGCCAAAATAAATCAACACACCTGCGTAGGGAGGAGAAACACAGTCAGGACGGCCTTCCTGTCATTCACACACCTTCCTGTTAATCAGAGAGGGAGTGTGTGTGTGTGTGTGTGTGTGTGTGTGTGTGTGTGTGTGTGTGTGTGTGTGTGAAATTTGAACAGGTGAGTGTATATGTAGTGATTGCGCAGGTGTGTCCAGGTTAATGTGTGCCATCATGCAGCTGTGTTCTGCTGTGAATGGATTTGTGTCCAGGTGTGTATACAGCTGTATGGGCATCGAACCACACACAGACTGGGTGTGAAAGAAACAGACTAAACACAACACACTGTGGAACCAGAGAACAGAAGAGTTTAGTGCTTTTTCTCATGAAGTTACCATGAAGAAGTTTCTCACCTATGAAGCACCAGACAGCAAAGCGGATCCAGGTGATGCCGGACAGTTTGAGCATCAGATAAATGTTAACCAACATGGCTGAGACGGGGACAAACGGGACGCAGGGCGCCATGTAGGGCAGACGCTTCGGGTTCTCTGGCTGCTGCACGATGATGAAAATGAGCAGCGAAATGGAGATCATGAGCAGTATGAGCAGTGTCACGGCCCACCATCGTCCCTCAGCGATAAAGCCTGCGCCGAACGTGATCAGGGAGCAGAAGGCGAAGACGAGGATGAACAGCAGGAGAACGCATCGAGTCACCGTCCGGCCCGTGGACTCTGTGGGACGGTCCATCTTTCCGGGAAGACCCAACCGGATCCGCAGGGTGTAATAACGAGGCCCCATTAGCTTCTTTAGCTTCTGCACGTAGGCATTCTCCGTCTCATCAGACTCGATCCCGGTCGATTTGTCCACAGTGCCGTAGTTCGGATGATTAGCCGCGTAGCTAGACTTGGTTTTCTCTGATTTGCCGATTAGCATCTCATTGTCACCAAGCGAAGGGAGATTCTTAGCGCCACAAGTGTTTGTCGAAATGCACCCACCACCATCATCGACGTTGTACTCATCACCTTCTTCGTATTCATCCTTCTCCTCACTCTCCCTCTTCCTGGCCACTTCCTGTTCAGACAGGAAGTTGACAAAGCCATGGATGTCACTTTCAGGCTGGTAGCGCAGCAGCAGCACGCACACGGAGACAAGCGTGTAGGCCAACAGCGTGCCGATGGACATCATCTCGATCAGGTCACGCAGACTCACCAACAGAGCGAGAAGAGCGGCGAGGAAACCCGACACCACACACGCCACCGCCGGCGTCTCTGTGTACGAACTCACGTTAGCCAGGAACCTGTGACACACAGCACGCATGTGAAAATGTCGCAGGAACACGTTATATTACACTTCGCACTGATTCAGCAGAACGCCATAAAAATAAAGTACATAAAAATTTAATTCCCAGTGTAAGTTATAACAAGTATATTTTTATACCTTAAACATCTCGACAGCTTTACATTCAAAAACACCACACATCAAAACGCAAGCTAGCGTGCAGCAAGTGAACTAGCGTGCATTTTTCACTGTCATCTTCACAGTCTCGATGTACATCCTTATTATTATTCTCTCTGATTTATTTAACATATCCTGTTACCATGACAACCACCATATTTATCGTTAATATTAGTGAGCTCACTAGCTTACCGTGCAAGTTTTGTGGCTAAAGGTTTCATCACTCTTTCATATTTTGTACATCACTGTGATCGGTACAAAAGTTTTCAGTCAATTTTGTGACATCACAAAGTGAAGACATGTCTAGCCCCGCCTCCAAACCAATTTAGATCCTGAAAGTCTCTATTTTACTTACAAAAAAAACAAAATTAGCCACAATGTATTAAGAAATTGTCAGGTGTGTTGTTTCACCTGAAGAGCAGGCCGTCCCCCGCCATGGCGTAGATGACTCGAGGCATGGGGAAGAGCGAGCCGAGCAGACTGACAGTGAGTCCGGCGATGGAGCCCAGAGCCACCACATACTTGGCCGAGTAAAACCCGTGCTGAGAAAACATCTCCATGAGAGGGGCGTCGGCATCGATCAGGGTGTAGGGCACCATCAGGGTGAGGATCACACTCACCTACAGGACACGGAGAAGATGGAGACAGAGACATGTTAAAAACCTGTCCAAATGTAAAATTAGCCACTGCGATGCTAAAATATCCAGTGTCTGTCATTAGCGTCGTTCCTAACAGTCAGGTGTGAAGGCGAGGGGCCCGTTTTAGATTTGGATCATTCTGTGAGGGGCGGAGTCAACGATGGATAACAGCTGGAGATGAAGACAGGAATGACTTAGAATGAAGCTTTACTCACTCACAACACCACTCACCTGGCTCAAATACGTCCTGGTGTGTGCGAGCGTGTGTCCTGGCGTGTAGCTGTGTAGGTGTGTGTCCAGGTGTGTATATAAGTGTCTAAGTGTGTATAGTTGTGTATAAGTTTGTCCAGGTGTGTAATGTTTGTGTATATATGTTTCTCAGGTGTGTGTGTGTGTGTGTGTGTGTGTGTGTGTGTGTGTGTGTACTTACAGAGACGTAGGCAGTGAGACAGGTGATGAGTGATGCTGTAATGGCGTAGGGGATGGAGGTGTTTGGACTCTTTGCCTCCTCTCCTGTTGTAGCGATGATGTCGAAGCCAATGAAGGCGTAGAAACACGTGGCCGCGCCCTGCATCACCTGCACACATCAGCATTACACCTTTCATTATTCCACATCATTATTATTCACATGCTTCATGCTACAGGCTAATAAAGCTACACCTGAACCAGCACTTGAGGGCGGAGCTTTTGCCAGCTCTGTTTCTGATTGGTACAATTTCAATAAACATGATTAACTCAGTGTGGCGATGCTGGAGGCTCATTCACGAATACTTACATTAGAGATCGTATTTTTAAACACAACAATTAATTATAGGTGTGTTACAGGGCTGCTACTGGTGTGTTACAGGGCTGCTACTGGTGTGTTACAGGGCTGCTACTGGTGTGTTACAGGGCTGCTACCGGTGTGTTACAGGGCTGCTACTGGTGTGTTACAGGGCTGCTACAGGTGTGTTACAGGGCTGCTACCGGTGTGTTACAGGGCTGCTACTGGTGTGTTACAGGGCTGCTACTGGTGTGTTACAAGTGTGTTACAGGGCTGCTACTGGTGTGTTACAGGGCTGCTACAGGTGTGTTACAGGGCTGCTACTGGTGTGTTACAGGGCTGCTACAGGTGTGTTACAGGGCTGCTACTAGTGTGTTACAGGGCTGCTGCTGGTGTGTTATAGGTGTGTTACAGGGCTGCTACAGGTGTGTTACAGGGCTGCTACAGGTGTGTTACAGGGCTGCTACAGGTGTGTTACAGGGCTGCTACAGGTGTGTTACAGGGCTGCTACTGGTGTGTTACAGGGTTGCTACTGGTGTGTTACAGGGCTGCTACAGGTGTGTTACAGGGCTGCTACAGGTGTGTTACAGGGCTGCTACCGGTGTGTTACAGGGCTGCTACTGGTGTGTTACTGGTGTGTTACAGGGCTGCTACTGGTGTGTTATAGGTGTGTTACAGGGCTGCTACTGGTGTGTTACAGGTGTGTTACAGGGCTGCTACTTGTGTGTTACAAGTGTGTTACAGGGTTGCTACTGGTGTGTTACAGGGCTGCTACAGGTGTGTTACAGGGCTGCTACAGGTGTGTTACAGGGCTGCTACCGGTGTGTTACAGGGCTGCTACTGGTGTGTTACTGGTGTGTTACAGGGCTGCTACTGGTGTGTTATAGGTGTGTTACAGGGCTGCTACTGGTGTGTTACAGGGCTGCTACAGGTGTGTTACAGGGCTGCTACTGGTGTGTTACAGGGCTGCTACAGGTGTGTTACAGGGCTGCTACTGGTGTGTTACAGGTGTGTTACAGGGCTGCTACTTGTGTGTTACAAGTGTGTTACAGGGCTGCTACTGGTGTGTTACAGGGCTGCTACAGGTGTGTTACAGGGCTGCTACTGGTGTGTTACAGGGCTGCTACAGGTGTGTTACAGGGCTGCTACTAGTGTGTTACAGGGCTGCTGCTGGTGTGTTACAGGGCTGCTACTGGTGTGTTACAGGGCTGCTACAGGTGTGTTACAGGGCTGCTACTAGTGTGTTACAGGGCTGCTGCTGGTGTGTTACAGGGCTGCTACTGGTGTGTTACAGGGCTGCTACAGGTGTGTTACAGGGCTGCTACTGGTGTGTTACAGGTGTGTTACAGGGCTGCTACTTGTGTGTTACAAGTGTGTTACAGGGCTGCTACTGGTGTGTTACAGGGCTGCTACAGGTGTGTTACAGGGCTGCTACTGGTGTGTTACAGGGCTGCTACAGGTGTGTTACAGGGCTGCTACTAGTGTGTTACAGGGCTGCTGCTGGTGTGTTATAGGTGTGTTACAGGGCTGCTACAGGTGTGTTACAGGGCTGCTACTGGTGTGTTACAAGCAGGGCTTTGAACCGGTTCAAGGAACGAAAACGAAAACCGGGAACTTTTTCTATTTCACATGGAACAGAAACGAAACCAGAAACTTTATTATTTTTTATGTTCCGGAACAGAAACGCTTATTAAAAATAATGGTAACCGGTTAATACCGGTTTTTATTTCGTTCCTCAAAGTTTCTGTAGCCTACAAATAGTCATTCTTCTCCTGCGCAAGTTTCTATGACCCGCTGGGGTTCACTTCCTGTGTGACGTTCGCTGATTGAATGGAGAGCGCGGGAAGGTGGACTACTAGTGAGTAAATGCATTACTGAGTGTCTGAGCAAAGAAGAGCCTGAACGTTGCAACCTCCCTATTGGCTGTTAGTAAAAATGTATCAATTGTTGCCCTTCCCACGGGAATCATCGCGCGCTCGAGAGACGAGACCTGACGAGTTAGTTCGTTGGTAGCAGAACAAAATGTCTGGACACAAATCGGGTTTTCAGAAAAGGAAAGAAAATAAATGGAGGGTCGAAAATACAAAAAAGGAGGCAGAAAATGCAAAACGAGTTTTAAGGTAGGACAAATGGTTACTTTTCTGAGGCAGCCCGCCGTGGCTGCCTGCAGGCTTATTTATTATAGCCCATTTAGTTAAAATAGTTGATATAAAATGTTTATAGTTATAGTTATGTGATGGTTGTCCTGATTTAGACTGTTTTTTTTGGGGGGGGGTTGCGCGATGTTGCACCCGGGTCCAGATTAGGGCAGAACCGGCCCTGGCTACATTTCAGCTGTAGTTTGTTATGAATGTATGTACTTGCATAGATGTGTACTTCCAATATGGCGCCTAACAAAATCTCGCGGCGCGGTGACGTCATGCGGTAGCCCTCTATAGGGCCTGACTAGCCTTTGGTAACACACTAAACGAATTATCTTTCATTTTTGGCACTTTTTCTGTTTGTGTAGATGGGAAGACATACTGAGAATCCAAATCGCCAACATTTGAAATAATAATTGTTTTGAATTATTTCTTGTCTTATTTAATGAAGGTTGTAACAGAATTAGCCTACATTTGGCTTAAGCTGGATGAGACAGAGACATAACTTTATAGCCATTTGTTAAACAGCTGACAGGGAACGTAATTAACCGTTCCGGGAACGAAATTTTTTTGTTCTAACCGGTTCGGGAACGTCTATTTAATGGTGGAACCCAAAACCGGAAACGTTAAAATTCTGTTTCTGTTCGGAACGAACCAATAGGAAAAAAATTCCGGTTCAAAGCCCTGGTTACAAGTGTGTTACAGGGCTGCTACTGGTGTGTCACAGGGCTGCTACAGGTGTGTTACAGGGCTGCTACTGGTGTGTTACAGGGTTGCTACTGGTGTGTTACTGGTGTGTTACAGGGCTGCTACAGGTGTGTTACAGGGCTGCTACTGGTGTGTTACAGGGCTGCTACTGGTGTGCTACAGGGCTGCTACTGGTGTGCTACAGGGCTGCTACTGGTGTGTTACAGGTGTGTTACAGGGCTGCTACTGGTGTGTTATAGGATGTCAGGTCAGGTAATCACCTGCTACTGGTAAGCTGTAGCCCAGTACTATCCTGTCTCAGCCCCAGCTATCGACACCTAGCCCCACTGCCTTGTGGGTGGCCTGGAAAAGCCAAAGGCTAAGGGAGTCAACCCTGACAGAAAAACCGGAGTGGTGCCCCGAAGGCGGTTGTTTGGCATAATTGCCTGCTTCCGGCAGCGCCTGCATCCTGCTACGTGCCCAGCCGTCTTGACTCTGTCTTGCCACTGGATCCGGCGTACCAAGACGAGAGAGTGAGGCTGATTCAGCGCATGTCTCCCTCACTTTAATCCAATTCACGCGCAAGTCAAGACTTCATATGTTTTCACATCCTCCAAGTCCTACGGCGATAGACGAGTGGCGAAGCGACAGGTGTGGACTCACTGGCAGTCGTAGTCACAAATCTACACGTCAGGTGGCTCAGGCCATAGGGTCGCTTTCCAGCGAATGAGACAGCACTGGAATTCGGCAGCCACCTGAGCGACGAAGCAGCCCTCTTTAGGACAGCACTGCTTCCCCCCTAGCTTGGGGAAGGGGCTAGAAAAGGTGCCCCAAAAATTGCCTGTCTCACCTCTCCCTGGCCAGCATGCCGCGGCTGGTGGGGGTCCCATACCAGCGGTAAGAAGACAAAGAAGAGAACCAAAACACCTACGGTGACAGCTGTCACCCTGGGCGCATGGAATGTCCGAACCCTTCTTGATTGTGCCGGCACAAACAGACCAGAGAGACGAACCGCCCTCATCGCCAGTGAGCTTGCTCGCTATAATGTGCACATCGCGGCCCTCAGTGAGACACGTCTAGCTGAGGAAGGAGAACTGACAGAGGAGTCTGCTGGCTACACTTTCTTCTGGATCGGACGAAGTCAGAACGAACGACGAGAGGCAGGAGTTGGCTTTGCCATCCAGTCCAACCTGCTCCAGAAGCTGGCTGCTCGCCCAAAAGGGATCAATGACCGGCTGATGACAGCCCGCCTCCCCCTTCTGAAGAAGAAATTTGCCACATTGATAAGCGCCTATGCCCCCACTATGACAAATCCTGACGAGGTGAAAGAGAGATTCTACGAAGATCTGAAGGACTCCATTGCAGCAGTGCCGCGGACTGATAAGCTCATCATCCTTGGTGACTTCAATGCCCGAGTTGGGAAAGACCACACAGCTTGGGAGGGAGTACTGGGGTGCCACGGTATTGGCAAATGCAACAGCAATGGCCTACTCCTGCTTGAGACGTGCGCCGCGAATGATCTCCTCATAACCAACACGGTCTTTCGCCTGCCTAACCGCAACAAGACATCCTGGATGCACCCTCGCTCCAAGCATTGGCATTTACTTGACTATGTCATTATCAGACAACAGGACAGGCAGGACGTTAGAGTCACGAAGACCATGTGCGGCGCGAAATGCTGGACAGACCACCGCTTGCTAATCTCCAAGTTGAACCTCCGCATTACTCAACCTAGGAGGCCTCAAGGCATCAAAGTACCAAAACGTCTGAACGTCACGAAGCTCAAGAACAACTCGGTGAAACAACAGCTCGTTGATGTGCTGCAAGAGAAGTTACCATCCCCCAACGTCAGCCCCAACGCCGACGTGGAAGCTGAATGGGCCAGCCTCCGTGACTCTCTCTATGATGCAGCCTCTAATGTCTTAGGCCAATCAGTCCGCAAACACCAGGACTGGTTCGATGAAAACAACACTCGCATCCAGTCACTTCTCGAAGAGAAGCGGAAACTCCATCGCGCACTCCTTGATGAGCCAACATCTGTCTCTAAAAGGGATGCCTTTCACGTGGCCAAAAACACAGTTCAGACTGAGCTCCGGCGCATGCAAGACGACTGGTACAGTCAACAAGCCGATTCTATCCAGGCATTCGCCGACAAAAAAGATATGAAGAACTTCTATAGTGCCCTCAAGACCATCTACGGTCCAACCTCATCCAGCTTGCCCCCTCTCCTCAGTGCAGACGGAAACACACTGATCTCAGACAAGGAGAAAATTCTTGAGCGTTGGGCGGAACACTTCGAAAATGTCCTTAACCGCCCCTCGAACATCAACGAAGAAGCCATTGAACGACTGCCTCAGATTCCAATTGATGAGTCACTGGCTGATCCACCAACTGTAGAAGAAGTCACAAATGCCATTAAGCGCCTCTCCAGCGGCAAGGCACCTGGTTAGGGTTGCCACCTGTGTCTGACAAAAATCCTGGACATTTCGACCATCCAATCGACCTTTTTGCTTGTAAGCAACGGAGCCCTTCGCACATCTAACCCAAGACAAAAATCGCCCTTCTACGCTGAAATTGTATTGCTCTAATTAGTAAAAATGACGCTTTTGCTAGTTATTTGTTTAGTTAATTGCTTTACGTAATACAGCAGGTCTTCATTAGCCTGGCAAGCCAGACTAAATGTGAATATTTAGTCTGGCCTCGATCCGTAGACATTTCTGACGGGGGTGGGAGGAACAAACCGCTGTCTTTCAAACTGTCTCTGTGCGCATAGGCCAACGCTCTGACCAATCAGCGCAACAGTGACTGTGACGTAGTCAGAGCGACAGAAAGCAGTGGGGGAGACCTTGAAATAAATAATTTTTCAAAATGCGTATTAATTAATAAACAGGTTCTAGATATTAAGAAGTTTGGAGATAATGACCACAAGTTTGGAGTCTGTAACACATACTTAACATACACTCATTTTTTTTCCCAAGTGTTTTTCAAGGGTTTGCTTAAACTGTTTTTGAGAGTTTTTATTTAGTGGTGTTTGGTGAAATAATTTCCCTTAAATTTAAAATAACGGGAAAATAAGAAACAATCAAAAAGTAATGTTTCAAAGCTGTTTATTAATTCTTTGTACTGCACAAACTAGCCCCATCCTTTTGGCTACGAGCGGAGCCAGCTGGTAGATCAGACTTTTGCCATAGCCGGTCGGCAAAACAGCGAAAACGTCCTTCTTGAAAAGGAATGAGCAGAGAGCTTCTTCCTGCTCATGTTTCAACGAAAACTCCAAGTCTAATTCTTCTAAAACTGATTCCAAAGCGGAGTCAAACGCGCGCTGTTCACTAGCCGTAGCCATCTTTCCTGTTGTGCTTTCTCCAGCGTCGCGCAGCCTTGTCGTCACTCCTGCAAAAGCCCGCCCAAAGAATCCAGACAAAAACCTTGCGTTGTGATTGGCGGGCACGATTTGATGCCCGGGGTGTTTTTGTTTATATGGTGCGAGGCTAGACCCACTCGCTAGGCAAAAATATTTTTGGCCGCTAGGCGGGTTGGTCTAGTTTACTAGGCTAGGTCTTCATTATTTTGGTTTATTTCCAACAGTTTTTGGTTGTGGACACCTGGGGGCAGTAGTGGGCACAGGTAAAAGGGGAATACATAATTAAGTTCTGTTTGTTTGCTTATGTGGAATAAAAATAAATAATCTAATTTTTCATTGTATCTAAGAATACCTGAATATAACAATGTAAGGTGTAGTGTCCAACAGCTTACCTGATTGCTTAGAGTGTGGTGTGTGCTTTGCTTGTGCCTCTGCTGCTCTTGGCTAAACAAATACATAGGAGGACATGTAACTGATATAACTGAGCACATACAGTACATACAGGAGTATGTACTACACTATTTCATTTAATTCACCAAAACCTTACCTAATCTTCCATTTATATTTGGTGTTTTTCTTTGCTGCTGCTATGAGTCCTGGCTGATTTTCAATGAATGTCTTGAACTCAGTACAGGACAACTGAAAGTTTAGCCTGACTTGAAGCTCAGCCTTCACCATTGGAACAGAGAGTCTGTTTCTTTTATCAGTCCAAGCCGGTTCCAGGCTAGCACCAACTCTCTGCTGGGCCAGAGGAAAGAACCGCTTACGTCAGCAGGGGGGCAGAGTTGTTACAACCAACAACAATAACAAGACCGCGAAAGATCGCCATTTTTAAGCGACGAGAAGCCGCAGCTGTACAAACGCGAAGTCATCCATTATTATTATTATTATTATTATTATTGTTGTTGTTGCTGCTGCTGCTTCTTCCGTGTTTTTGCTGTGATATTCGCGCTAAGGTTTATGTAAACGTAGCGCCGTAACTGACATATACAGCGACGTAAGTGACGTATACAGCGACGTAATGACGTATTCAGTGACGTGATGACGTGGCTCCGCTTAGCGGCGCTTAGCACGGGCGAGCTATGGAAAAGCAAACTGGTTCTCAGCTGGCTCGCAAGTTGAAATACACATTTTGCCCATCATGTACAAAAAACCGGGACATTCAGTGTCCCGGATTTTTTTTTTTTCCGGGACAGACCATGAAAATCCGGGACAATCAGGAAAAACCGGGACAGGTGGCAACACTACACCTGGTGCTGACTCTATCCCTGCAGAAATCTATGCCTGTGGCTGTCCCAAACTGACGAAGAGCCTCACTAGTCTGTTTAACACCATGTGGACTCAGGAAAAACTGCCGCAGGAGCACAAAGACGCCTCTATCATCCACCAGTACAAGCGCAAAGGGGATAGAAAATCGTGCAATAATCACCGTGGCATCTCCTTGCTTGTCATTGCGGGGAAAATCCTGGCCAGGATCATGCTCAATCGCCTCAACGTACATCTGGAACGTGGCTTACTTCCAGAAAGCCAGTACGGTTTCCGTGAAGGCCGCGGTACCACCGACATGATCTTTGCAGCCCGACAACTCCAGGAAAAATGTCAGGAACAGAACGTTGGACTTTATACTACCTTTGTGGACCTAACGAAAGCCTTTGACACTGTCTGCCGTGAGGGTCTATGGAAGATCATGGCCAAGTTTGGCTGTCCAGCTAAGTTCATTGCGATGGTTCGGTAATTCCACGACGGCATGAACGCAAGGGTACGAGATGATGGTGAATACTTGCAGCCCTTTCCCGTCTCCAATGGCGTGAAACAGGGCTGCGTGTTAGCTCCTACTCTCTTTAGCATGGTGTTCTCCGCAATGCTATCTGACGCCTTCAGAGATGGTGATATTGGTATTGGCTTCCATTTCTGCACTGACGGCAACCTATTCAATCTCCGTAGACTGCAGGCAAAGACTAAAGTACGTCATGACACAGCCCGTGATTTCTTGTTTGCTGATGACTGTGCACTGAATGCCAGTACCCATCACGACATGCAGCAGAGCATGAATCTCTTCTCCAAAGCCTGTGATGACTTTGGCCTCACAATATCCACCAAGAAGACTGAAGTCCTTTACCAACCAGCACCAGGCTCACCCTACACCCAACCAAACATCAAAGTCAATGGCGAGAGATTAGCAGTCTCAGAAAAGTTTGTCTACCTTGGAAGCACTCTCTCGCGCTCAGCTAACATTGAGGAAGAGGTGGCCTACAGAACAGCTAGAGCAAGCACAGCGTTTGGCCACCTGAAGCAGAATGTGTGGGAGCGTCGTGGGCTCAGCCTGGAAACTAAGCTCAAAGTGTACCGAGCAGTTGTGTTACCATCTTTGCTCTATGCATGTGAGACATGGACCGTCTACAGCCAACATGCCAAACAGCTCAATGCTTTCTACCTGAGGTGTCTAAGAGCATTGCTCCGCATCAAGTGGCAGGACAAAGAGCCCGATACCGAAGTTCTTAAGCGTGCTGAGTCTGAGAGCATCCATGCCATCCTCCTACACTCTCAGCTCCGTTGGGCTGGTCATGTCCGTCGCATGGACGACAGTCACCTCCCGAAAAGACTGCTATATGGCAAATTGTCAACAGGCAAGCGCTCACTGGGGCGTCCAAAGATGCGTTACAAAGACACCCTGAAAGTAGCCCTCAAACACTGCTTGATCCCGAATTCTTCGTGGGAAAGGTGTGCTGAGAACCGGTCTGCGTGGCGTTCGCTTGTCAGCTCGGGAGTAACAGCCTTCGAAAACAAACGCATCCGCGACAAAGAGCAGAGCCGCATGAGGAGGAAAGAGAGACAAAGCGCTACCTGTCAACCTGGCCAGACACCAAGGATTCCCTGCCCTCATTGCGACAGACATTTCTCAGCCAAGATTGGTCTCATCAGCCATCTTCGTACCCATCCCAACCCCCAGTGATCAGAAGTCTTGATCCTATTTGAATACGAATGACGAACATGATCACTGGTGTGTTACAGGGCTGCTACTGGTGTGTTACAGGGCTGCTACTGGTGTGTTACAGGGCTGCTACTGGCGTGTTATAGGTGTGTTACAGGGCTGCTACTGGTGTGTTACAGGGCTGCTACTGGTGTGTTATAGGTGTGTTACAGGGTTGCTACTGGTGTGTTACAGGGCTGCTACTGGTGTGTTATAGGTGTGTTACAGGGCTGCTACTGGTGTGTAACAGGGTTGCTACTGGTGTGTTACAGGGCTGCTACTGGTGTGTTACAGGGCTGCTACTGGTGTGTTACAGGGCTGCTACTGGTGTGTTACAGGGCTGCTACTGGTGTGTAACAGGGTTGCTACTGGTGTGTTACAGGGCTGCTACTGGTGTGTTATAGGTGTGTTACAGGGTTGCTACTGGTGTGTTACAGGGCTGCTACTGGTGTGTTATAGGTGTGTTACAGGGCTGCTACTGGTGTGCTACAGGGCTGCTACTGGTGTGTTATAGGTGTGTTACAGGGCTGCTACTGGTGTGTAACAGGGTTGCTACTGGTGTGTTACAGGGCTGCTACTGGTGTGTTACAGGGCTGCTACTGGTGTGTTACAGGGCTGCTACTGGTGTGTAACAGGGTTGCTACTGGTGTGTTACAGGGCTGCTACTGGTGTGTTATAGGTGTGTTACAGGGTTGCTACTGGTGTGTTACAGGGCTGCTACTGGTGTGTTATAGGTGTGTTACAGGGCTGCTACTGGTGTGCTACAGGGCTGCTACTGGTGTGTTACAGGTGTGTTACAGGGCTGCTACTGGTGTGTTATAGGTGTGCTACAGGGCTGCTACTGGTGTGTTATAGGTGTGCTACAGGGCTACTACTGGTGTGTTGCAGGTGTGTTACAGGGTTGCTACTGGTGTGTTACAGGGCTGCTACTGGTGTGTAACAGGGTTGCTACTGGTGTGTTACAGGGCTGCTACTGGTGTGTTACAGGGCTGCTACTGGTGTGTTACAGGGCTGCTACTGGTGTGTTACAGGGCTGCTACTGGTGTGTAACAGGGTTGCTACTGGTGTGTTACAGGGCTGCTACTGGTGTGTTATAGGTGTGTTACAGGGTTGCTACTGGTGTGTTACAGGGCTGCTACTGGTGTGTTATAGGTGTGTTACAGGGCTGCTACTGGTGTGCTACAGTGCTGCTACTGGTGTGTTACAGGTGTGTTACAGGGCTGCTACTGGTGTGTTATAGGTGTGCTACAGGGCTGCTACTGGTGTGTTATAGGTGTGTTACAGGGCTACTACTGGTGTGTTGCAGGTGTGTTACAGGGTTGCTACTGGTGTGTTACAGGTGTGTTACAGGGCTGCTACTGGTGTGTTACAGGGCTGCTACTGGTGTGTTATAGGTGTGTTACAGGGCTGCTACTGGTGTGTTATAGGTGTGCTACAGGGCTGCTACTGGTGTGTTATAGGTGTGTTACAGGGCTACTACTGGTGTGTTGCAGGTGTGTTACAGGGTTGCTACTGGTGTGTTGCAGGTGTGTTACAGGGCTGCTACTGGTGTGTTACAGGGCTGCTACTGGTGTGTTATAGGTGTGTTACAGGGCTGCTACTGGTGTGTTACAGGTGTGTTACAGGGCTGCTACTTGTGTGTTACAGGTGTGCTACAGGTGTGTTACAAGTGTGTTATAGGGCTGCTACTGGTGTGTTATAGGTGTATTACAGGGCTGCTACAGGTGTGTTACAGGGCTGCTACTGGTGTGTTACAGGTGTGTTACAGGGCTGCTACAGGTGTGTTACAGGGCTGCTACTGGTGTGTTACAGGTGTGTTAAAGGGCTGCTACAGGTGTGTTACAGGGCTGCTACTGGTGTGTTATAGGTGTATTACAGGGCTGCTACAGGTGTGTTACAGGGCTGCTACTGGTGTGTTTTAGGTGTATTACAGGGCTGCTACTGGTGTGTTACAGGGCTGCTACTGGTGTGTTACAGGGCTGCTACTCGTGTGTTATAGGTGTTTTACAGGGCTGCTACTGGTGTGTTACAGGTGTGTTACAGGGCTGCTACAGGTGTGTTACAGGGCTGCTACAGGTGTGTTATAGGTGTGTTACAGGGCTGCTACAGGTGTGTTACAGGGCTGCTACAGGTGTGTTATAGGTGTGTTACAGGGCTGCTACAGGTGTGTTACAGGGCTGCTACTGGTGTGTTACAGGGCTGCTACTGGTGTGTTACAGGGCTGCTACTGGTGTATTACAGGGCTGCTACTGGTGTGTTATAGGTGTATTACAGGGCTGCTACTGGTGTGTTACAGGGCTGCTACTGGTGTGTTACAGGGCTGCTACTGGTGTGTTACAGGTATCTTACAGGGCTGCTACTGGTGTGTTACAGGGCTGCTACTGGTATGTTACAGGGCTGCTACTGGTGTGTTACAGGGCTGCTACTGGTGTGTTACAGGTATGTTACAGGGCTGCTACTGGTGTGTTACAGGGCTGCTACTGGGGTGTTACAGGGCTGCTACTGGGGTGTTACAGGTATGTTACAGGGCTGCTACAGGTATGTTACAGGGCTGCTACTGGGGTGTTACTGGTGTGCTTAAGGATGCTACTGGTGTGTTACAGGTGTGTCTTTACCCCTGACCAGCCGAATGGCAGGAACCTTCCTTCATCCCAGTTTGAGCTGTCAACGAAGAAAAACCCAGCGATCATCATAAAGACCCAGACGAGCAGGTTGATAATGTTCAGGACGTTGTTGAAGCCAACAGAGTTCTTCACTCCCAAAGCCACGATGGCCGTGACGAGGACGGCAATGACGAGAGCCAGGATGTCAGGATATGCCTCCTCGCCTTTACCTGATGACAACACGGACAGGTGGGACGGATGAAGCTCCTACAGCTACCAGGAGGTTAGAACTATGTTTACATCCCAGTCTTCAGTAACCTTTGATAGGGACCATCACTGACATGACAGCGTGAAAGGAAACCATTTTATCCAGTGAAAATGAAATGGGGAAATATCCACAGCTTTCACTATAATTATTTATATTTTTTACAGGAAGTAGGTGTGGTCTATCCACAGGAAGCAGATGTATTCTTTCCCACATGCAGCACTGGAACATTTACTATAAATACACCTCGGAAAGAACATGTATCTGGTACGATTAGTAGAGCATGGACATGTATTATCAAATTGTTCTGATTCACTACACACACACATACACACACACACACACACACACACGCTCACCGAGGCCATTGAGTGTGCCCACATGGCTGATCATGAAGGAGCTGATGCTGTGGTTAGCGAGGGAGTCGAACATGCTGCTGAGAGCGCTCGCTCCTGCCGCCGTGCCGATCAGATACTCCAGGATCAGGTTCCAGCCAATGAAGAAGGCCACACACTCACCCACCGTTACATAGCTGTAGGTGTACGCAGAACCCGTCGTCTTCGGCACACGCACACCAAACTCAGCGTAACACACACCTGCAGGAGAACACACTGGAGACCTCTTCCATACCTGTTACACAAACATCTACTCACACAGATAGTGACGGTAATACACGAGTGTGCTAGCGAAGTGGGTCGTGAGAATTTGGATTTTTTTTTCTGCTTTTGCCATTTTTTTTTTCTGGTGTAAATTGAGATCTCGAACTATTCCACTGACCAAATATGGAATGTGAGAAACAGCTAACAGGGAGATGGAAAATTAAAAATAACAGGAAACATCAATAAAACTAGAAAAGCACTCGGAGAGCGCAGACCTCTGCCAAGAATCCTTTAAAAAAATTCCGGGATCCAGAAGGTGATCCGGATCACCGCCAAAATTTAATGGATTGTTACTTGTGCCCAGTCACACTTCTGGAAAAAATTTCAGAGCAATCCGTTCATTACTTTTTCCGTAATGTTGCTAACAGACAAACCAACAAACCAACGCTACCGAAAACATAACCTCCTTGGCGGAGGTAATAAGGAGAGTTAAACATCCTTTTTCATTTCTTTTTATCCAAAAATATTTGTTCCTTCCACACTTCTGTGCAGCCGCAGTGCTCGTGTTCACACTCAGACGGCTTCACTACTCATTTATTGCTCACTTATCAGTATTTATTCTCTTAGACCTCATAAATTACAGGATTATAAATCAATATTCCTCTGTGTGTGTGTGTGTGTGTGTGTGTGTGTACAGTGTGTGTGTACAGTGTGTGTGTGTGTGTGTGTGTGTGTGTGTGTGTGTGTGTGTATACAGTGTGTGTGTGTGTGTGTGTGTGTATATATATGTGTATATGTGTGTGTGGGTGTGTGTGTGGGTTTTCATGGGTCGATTAAACTCTCCACTGGAATAAAAATGTTTCCATGGTTTCTTCATTTTTGGTTGACTCTGAAATCTGCTGCAACAAATTTCCCTCTTTAAATGTTATTCTCACTCCTGGATGCGCTCATATACACCCTGTTCACACTTTGTATCACATCACTTTGTGTATAACATTGTGTTACACTATCACACTATATCACTCTGTATCTCACTCTATCACATAATGTGTATAACGTTCTGTATTGCTCTGTATCACACTCTGTATTACATCACAATCTGTATCACACTGTACCACATCACACTGTCTCACACTCCATCACATTCTGTTTCATATCACACTCTATATCACACTCTGTATTGATAATACAACAGGAAGTGGATGTGGTCACCTGACAGGATGGAGGCCACAGCAGCAATGATGAAGGACATGATGACTCCCGGGCCAGCCATTTCCTTAGCAACCAGCCCAGATACGACATACATCCCCGTGCCGACGCAGCTGCCAACACCAAGGGAGACGAGGTCAAAAGTGGACAGGACACGTGCCAATTTAGTGCTGCTCTCGCTTTCCAACATGGACTCCACCGGCTTGGTGCGGAGGACACGGGAGCCGAACGCCCCCCACTGGACACGCCTGGGGTCCAACTTCGACAGAAAGCGACTCATTGTGGAGGAGAGAGAGAGAGAGAGAGAGAGAGAGAGAGAGACTCAGCAGAACAGCATGGTGCTGAGAGACATGATGTGAGAGGATGGAGGGTCGTGGGGACAGAATTACTGAGAGAGAGACAGACAGACAGACAGATAGACAGAGGAAACAGATCCAGTAGCAAGAGTGAAAGAAAGGTGAAGAGGCACAGAAGAACAGAGGAGGAAGTAAGATAAAAGAAAAAGGAAGAGAAGATAAAGGAAAACAGATGAGTAAAAGAATAAAGAGAAAGGAAAGAGGAAAAGATGAACAAAAAAATGGAAAAGCACACAAAGAAAAGAAAGACAGAAAAAGAAAAAAGGGAAGGGTTAGTTTAGTACACACACACACACACACACACACACACACAGAGTGTTCTTCAGTTTGTTTCTAAAAAGTAGAACCTTTTTAGAAACCTGGAACCATGTGAGGAACACGTTTTTATTAAAATGTCTCGCTCTGTCTCGTCTGCGGTGTTGTTATGGGATTAGTGTAAAATGATACTGGTCGTTGCCATGGCAACAGCGGCTCTGATGCTCTCTGTGCTGGCTCTGTGACATCACCACATTTTATTCATCTTATCTTCTTTCAAGTTTTGCTGTTCATGTTTCCATGTGTTGAGGCACTATGACACACTGCTGTGTGTGTGTGTGTGTGGGGGGGGGGGGGGGACTACCACCTACTAGAGCACAGATATTTTTAAATAAAGTTTCCATTGATCACTGTAAATGTTCTTCAGTTTGCTCCTTCAGAGGAACCCTAAAGGTTTTATGCAGAACTCAGATAGAGGGTTAGAACCCCATATTGAAAAGCAGATGTTCGCCATTCAAAGAGCTTTTAATGAACCAAACCTGAAACAAGGTCCAATAGAGACACAACGCCAACGACTAAAGAGGAAAAGAAGAAAGGGTTTACCAATACACACCAATATGCACCAGTACACACCAATAGACACCACACCAAAACACACCAACAGATAACACTACACACTATTACACATCAATACACAATAATAATAACAATACACACCAATACACACGATATACATCAATACACACCAGTACATGCCAATAGACATTATACACTGTTACACATCATTACACAATAATAATACCAATTACACATCAATCAAATCAATACACACCAACAGATAACATTACACACTAATATATGTCATTACACAACAATAATACCAATACACACCAGCAGAAGCCATTAAACACCAAAAGATACTAGTAGACACTACTGCAAAACAATAGTGTGTATACATGTGCACAATTAGTCATATATATCATTACACACAAATACACAACAATTCACACCAATAGAAACCAATATACAACATTACACATCAATACACATTACACCATTACACTTTTATACACTAATATACACTAATGCATGTGAATGAACCATTAACCATTACCAATAAAAACCAATACACACCATTACACGCCAACAGATAACAATATCCACCAATATACACCCCAATAAAAACAAATAGATACTAATAAACACCAATAAACCTAAAATACACCATTAGACACAGACATACTGTATACTAATACACACAAACACACATCTGTAGATACTATTACATACCATTACATACCAACATAAAGCAATAAACACCATTACAATCAAATATATACCAGTACACAATAATACAGCCCAAAGACAAGATATTTAATATTCAAACTCATCTCATCTCATTAGCTCTAGCCGCTTTATCCTTCTACAGGGTCGCAGGCGAGCTGGATCCTATCCCAGCTGACTACGGGTGAAAGGCGGGGTACACCCTGGACAAGTCGCCAGGTCATCACAGCGCTGACACATAGACACAGACAACCATTCACACTCACATTCACACCTACAGTCAATTTAGAGTCACCAGTTAACCTAACCTGCATGTCTTTGGACTGTGGGGGAAACCGGAGCACCCGGAGGAAACCCACGCGGACACGGGGAGAACATGCAAACTCCACACAGAAAGGCCCTCGCCGGCCCCAGGGCTCGAACCCAGGACCTTCTTGCTGTGAGGCGACAGCGCTAACCACTACACCACCGTGCCGCCCTAATATTCAAACTGATAAACTTTATTATATCAACAGATCCTCGATTAAGGTATGTGAATCTTTTCATCATGGCACACCTTCAGCCTGTTCAGTGTGCTGAGTGCAGGATGTTTAGTCATTCTTCCTCCGTCGCTAGCGATAGCTTTATTTGTGATAAGTGCAGATTAATTAGCTCTCTGACGAACAAGATTACAGTGTTAGAAGCGTGTATCCAGTCTTTAGAGAAGGCCAGTGAGAATGAGAACAGTGTAGTTTCTGTAGGGGAAAGTCTGGATGCCCTAGGTGGAGTTAGTAATCCCCCAACTCCGGCATTAGAGCCCTTACAGCAGAGCGAATGGGTGACAGCTCGGCGGCATAAGCGTAGAGCCAAAGCTACCGCTGAGGCTCGCCCACGGGAGCACCACTCTTCTCCACTTCACGTGTCGAACAGGTTTGCTCTCCTTAGTGATGCATCCACTGATGCCCCTTTTCCACCAAAGCAGTTCCAGGGCTGGTTCGGGGCCAGTGCTTAGTTTGGAACTGGGTTTTCTGTTTCCACTGACAAAGAACTGGCTCTGGGGCCAGAAAAAACGGTTAAGACCAACAACAATAACAAGACCGCAAAAGATCGCCATTTTTAAGCGACAAGAAGCAGCAGCTGTACAAACGCGAAGTCATCCATTATTATTGTTGTTGTTGCTGCTGCTGCTGCTTCTTCCGTGTTGTTTTTGCTTCGATATTCGCGCCAAGGTTTATGCAAACGTAGCGACGTAACTGACGTATACAATGGCGTAACTGACGTATACAGCAACGTAATGATGTGGCTTCCCTTAGCACCGCGAGCTATGGAAAAGCAAACTGGTTCTCAGCTGGCTCGCAAGTTGAACGAGTTGTGAACCAGCACCAGCACTGGCCCCGAACCAGCCCTGGAAATGATTTGGTGGAAAAGGGGTATGAGAAACCTGAAAGAGCTGGTTATAGGGGACTCTATCATATGGCACGTGAAATTAGCTCAGCCTTTAGGGGCAGCAGCAGCTTTAGTCAGGTGTATACCGGGAGCCAGGGCACCGGACATAGCAGGTAATCTTAGGGTCCTAGGCAAGCACAAATTCTCAAAGATAGTTATCCATGCAGGAGCTAATGATCTACGCCTTCGTCAGTCTGAGGTTACTAAGAGTAACTTTGTAGAGGTGTTTAAATTAGCGAACGCAATGTCTGATGCTGTAGTATGCTCTGGCCCCATCCCAATGTGGTGTGGCGATGTAGCTTACAGCAGGTTATGGTTGCTGAACTGCTGGTTGTCCAGGTGGTGCTCTGAAAACAGTGTGGGCTTTATAGATAATTGGGCTAATTTTGAGGGCACTGCTGGCCTGTTAGGGCGGGACGGTATCCATCCCACTCGGGAAGGTGCTGCTATCATTTCCTGCAGCATAGGTTATAGTCTCAGAACAGGCCTAGTTAATTTCTGACAATCCAGAGCCAAGGCCAGGGAGCAGACGAACAGGCTAAACCGACTGTCTGCTAGCTGCACAGAGTCGCCACTCAGGGTCCACTACATCGAGACTGTGTCTGTTCCCCGAGCTCAACAAAAAGGTAGAAATTTTCAGAGAGTTTGTTCCAGTAACCTAATCAATATAAAATTAGATCATACTGACTGTACAGCTGCTGCCAGCACCTTTGATCTAAAGGTGGGGCTATTAAATATTAGATCTCTTACACCTAAAGCGCTAATGGTTAATAAACTCATTACTGATCAGGAGTTTAATGTACTGTGTTTAACTGAAACATGGATTAAGCCAAATGAATATATAGCATTAAATGAAGTGAGTCCTCCTGGATACAGTTATATACACCAGCCTTGTCTAACTGGCAGAGGAGGAGGCGTCGCAGTTATTTATAATGATTATCTAGGTGCAGAGGCTCCAACTCTCCCGCCGTGGGCGGGAGATCTCCCGCTTTAGGGAACATTCAGAAAATCCTCCCGATCTCCCGCCCGCCCTTACTACACATGATTAGTTAAAATATAACTTGATCCGTTTATGTTGACAAAAATTAATAGTTGACTTTCCGCTTTTCGTGTGTCTGACATTGTATGGGTGGACTTGAGTGTGTACCCCACGGTATATGCCGATTCCCCGGTCGGTACACCGATCGGTGTAACGGGGGGATTGGAGTGAATGCCGGAGGCCTGCGCGCACAGATCAAGCGTGCATATGAATCGAGCGGAATTTGGTACACTGCGAGGTCACACTGAGCCACACAATGTCTTAGCAGTTACTGATAAAGCATACAGATGGCGCTATTAATGATACGTGCGAGAGAACGAGAAAACCCGCGACACTCAACCTTTTTGCGTCTGCATTTCGTCTGCATTTATCGCCTGCTCGTCTTTAACTTTATGTTCTCTTGAATGAGATAATGAAACGAAGTTCCATTGGTGGAAATGGCAAAAGCCAAACTACGAAGAAAAAATATCAGAAAATCACCAAGATAAAGTTGGGATCGCCCATCGCGAGGGTCACCAGGGATGAATGGCGGACTATTTTGGACGGCAGTAAGATAACCCTATATCTGACAGGGTTAGATCACCAGACCAGACGTTAGATTCTAACCAACTTGTCTGACTTTTTTGTCTGACTTTTACTAACTTAGACTTAGAAAAAGAATATTATTAGAAGAATATTAGCATCAGAGGGTCGACCATTGTCATTATTGACATTAACATTGACTTTAGGCATATTAAAGTTTGGTCTATAGTCACTGGATTTATCTAGATCTGTTACTGTTAATAAGATTTAATTGACACGAAATGTGGTGAATCATCATTATATATATATATATATATATATATCTCATCTCATTATCTGTAGCCGCTTTATCCTTCTACAGGGTCGCAGGCAAGCTGGAGCCTATCCCAGCTGACTACGGGCGAAAGGCGGGGTACACCCTGGACAAGTCGCCAGGTCATCACAGGGCTGACACATAGACACAGACAACCATTCACACTCACATTCACACCTACGCTCAATTTAGAGTCACCAGTTAACCTAACCTGCATGTCTTTGGACTGTGGGGGAAACCGGAGCACCCGGAGGAAACCCACGCGGACACGGGGAGAACATGCAAACTCCGCACAGAAAGGCCCTCGACAGCCACGGGGCTCGAACCCAGGACCTTCTTGCTGTGAGGCGACAGCACTAACCACTACACCACCGTGCCGCCCATTATATATATATATATATATATATATATATATACACACACACACACACTATATATATCATCTCATTATCTCTAGCCGCTTTTTATATATATATATATATATATATATATATATATATATATATATAAAACATAACTCGCCTTCGCGCCTACAGCGCTCAAACTTGTCTCCCTCAGAGCTACTCGCAGAGAGGGAGAATCTCCCTCTTTGCAATTTCCCAAGTTGGAGCCTCTGTAGGTGTAACACACAAACCTGGTTATAAATTTCATACATTTGAAGTTCTTCATACTCATATAATGTATGTAGCCTCGAAAAATAAGTCTACCCAGTTAATTCCGTTACTTATTATTTACAGGCCCCCGGGGCCATATTCTGAGTTTCTTTCTGAATTTGCAGATTTTATCTCAGATCTGGTTATTTCCTTAGACAAAGCTTTAGTTGTCGGAGATTTTAATATTCACGTCGATAACCCAGAAGACCCTTTAAAAACAGCGTTTGTGTCCATTTTAGATTCAGTAGGGATTAATCAGAATGTCATAGGACCGACCCATAATGGTGGTCAGACCCTCAATCTAATACTAACATTCAGGTTAAACGTAGAAAATATAGTCACACTTCCACAGTCTGAAGTTATCTCAGATCATTATCTCATCTCATTCAAACTATGTCTGAGTAATAATATATGCACCTCACCACGCTACTGTATTAAACGTACATTCACATCAACTACTGCACAGAGCTTTATAAATGATCTCCCAGAGTTATCAACTTTGATTGGGTCACTGTCAGCCCCTGCAGAACTTGATCAGGCAACTGAATGCTTAGAGTCAACATTCCGCCGTACCTTAGATAATGTAACTCCTCTTAAAAGGAAAATGGTCAGAGACAAAAAATTAGCACCCTGGTATAATGATGACACTCGCACATTAAAACAGACCACTCGAAAATTGGAACGTAAATGGCGTCAAACAAAATTAGCGTGGAAGGAGAGCTTCCTGAAGTATAGAAAAGCTCTTAGTGCTGCGAGATCAACATATCTCTCCTCCCTAATAGAAGAGAACAAAAATCCTAGATTCCTATTTAATACTGTAGCAAAATTAACCAGGAATAAGTCCACTATAGACACATGCACACCTGCAGTATGTAGTAGCAACGACTTCATGAATTTTTTTAATGACAAAATTGAGAATATCCGACAAAAAATTCGCCCATAGTCAGCTGGGGATAGGCTCCAGCTTGCCTGCAACCATGTAGAACAGGATAAAGCAGCTAGAGATAATGAGATGAGATGACAATGTAAGTGACCCTGTAGTTAACAATATAACTGTATCAGATCAGCAATTAGAATGTTTTACTGCCCTTAGAGAAACTGAATTACTTTCATTAATCTCGGCATCAAAAGCCTCAACTTGTGTACTAGATCCCTTACCTACACATCTATTCAAACAGATAATGCCTGAAGTAATTGAACCGCTTCTAAAAATAATAAATTCTTCTCTTATGATTGGCTATGTACCCAAATCCTTTAAACTAGCAGTTATCAAACCCCTGATTAAAAAACCTGACCTTGATCCCTGTCAGCTGTCCAATTATCGGCCAATATCAAACCTCCCCTTTATCTCCAAGATCCTTGAAAAAGCTGTGGCACAGCAGTTATGCTCATATTTACATAGGAATAACATCCATAAAACGTATCAGTCAGGATTTAGACCTCATCATCGCACAGAGACAGCTCTGGTTAAAGTAGTAAACGACCTACTGTTGGCGTCTGATCAGGGCTGTGTCTCGCTGCTTGTGTTGCTTGACCTTAGTGCAGCATTTGATACCATTGATCATTCCATTCTTCTGGATAGACTAGAAAATGTTGTGGGAGTTAAGGGAACGGCCCTCTCCTGGCTCAGCTCTTATTTAACTGATCGCTATCAGTATGTTGATATAAATGGTGATATTTCTAGACGTACTGAGGTAAAGTTTGGTGTTCCACAAGGTTCTGTCTTGGGTCCACTGCTTTTTTCTTTATATATGCTACCTCTGAGTGATGTTATTCGTAAACATTGTATTAGTTTCCACTGTTATGCTGATGACACACAGTTGTATGTTTCTGCAAAACCTGATGAGAGACACGAGCTTAATAGAATTGAGGAATGTGTGAAGGACATTAGACACTGGATGCTTATTAACTTCCTTCTGATTAACTCTGACAAGACTGAAGTACTTGAAGACCACATGCAGCTAGAAGTAAGTTTTCTGATTCCACAGTAACTCTGGATGGCCTTTCTGTTTCTTCACGTGCAGCAGTAAAAGACCTCGGAGTGATTATTGACCCCAGTCTTTCATTCGAAACGCACATTGATAAGATCACCCGGATAGCTTTCTTTCATCTCAGAAATATTGCTAAGATAAGAAATTTAATGTCACTACATGACGCAGAAAAATTAGTTCATGCTTTCGTTCCCTCCAGGTTGGATTATTGTAATGCCTTACTGTCTGGATGTTCCAATAAGTGCATAAACAAGCTCCAGTTAGTTCAAAATGCAGCAGCAAGAGTCCTTACTAGAACTAGAAAATATGACCCCATCACGCCTGTCTTATCCACACTGCATTGGCTCCCAATCAAATTTCGTATTGATTATAAAATACTACTATTGACCTTTAAAGCACTGAATGGTCTCGCACCACAGTACCACAGCAAACTTCTGGTCCTCTATGACCCACCATGCCTACTTAGATCAAAAGGTGCAGGCTATCTGCTGGTACCTCGTATAGTGAAGGCTACATCAGCGGGCGGAGCCTTTTCTTACAAAGCCCCACAGTTATGGAACAGCCTTCCAAGTAGTGTTCGAGAATCAGACACAGTCTCAGTGTTTAAGTCTTGGCTGAAAACATATCTGTTTAGTCAAGCCTTGTGTTAATGGTGTTTATGAGGTAAAGGTGTAGATCTGGAGGGTCCTCAGACAGAGTGTTTTGGTAAACTGGGATGTATGGATGCTGTCAGTCCCCACTCGCTTGCTCACTCGAGTTTGTTGACGGTGCAGTGGCTGCTGCTTTATGTCCCGGGGCCCCTCATGCCTGTGTTACCTTCTGGCTCTCCCCTTTTAGTTATGCTGTCAGAGTTAGTTGCCGGAGTCCCTGCTTGTACTCAGTGCAATATGTATACTGCTCCCACTTGTTCAGGTGACATTGGGCATAACTAACAACCTGTGTCCCCCCCCCCCCAATCTGTCCCTCTGAGTTACATGTCGGTCCTGGGATCGAGATGCTGAACCTCTTCTGCTCCTCGGACCTGCCTGATCCATCCTGATGCCATATGTCTGGTTGGAGCCTCATCACATCGCTCCTGTGGAGGACGGCCCCATGTGGACAGTTGAAAGTCACACCTGGAGGACGCTCTGGACAATAACAGTAATGCTTTTATGGCTGAGGACTACAGTTGACTTGCTAACTTTAGGACTGCAGTTGTCATGAACAGTTTTGCACTCAAGTTTCCATCAATGAAGAGTTTATAACATCAACAAAGCTGTCTTCATGTTAAAACTGTTAATATTATAGTCAGGCTGTCTGTTGTTGCCCAGATGAGGTTGGGTTCCCTTTTGAGTCTGGTTCCTCTCGAGGTTTCTTCCTCATGTCGTCTGAGGGAGTTTTTCCTTGCCACCGTCGCCACAGGCTTCATCATTGGGGATAGATTAGGGATAAAATTAGCTCATGTTTTAAGTAATTCAAATTCTGTAAAGCTGCTTTGCAACAATGTTTATTGTTAAAAGCGCTATACAAATAAACTTGACATGACATATTGTTCTTTGTAAATATACACTCATTCTGAATTTCATGTCTGAAAACCGTTCCAAATAAGTTGTGCCAGGGGCATGTTTACTCCTGTTACATCATCTTTTCTTTCACAACACTCAGTAAGTGTTTGGGAACTGAGGACACTCATTGCTGATGTTTGAAATATTAAATTCTTTCTCATTTTTGCTCGATATACCACTTCAGTTTCTCAACAGTCAGGGTCTCTGTTGTCATATTTTGTGCTTCATAATGCACCACACATTTTCAATGGGAGGCAGGCAGGCCAGTTTAGCACCCGCACTCTTTTACTATGAAACCATGCTGCTGTAACACGTGCAGAATGTGACTTGGCGTCGTCTTGATGGAATAAATAGGGACATCTCTGAAAAAGACATTGTCTGGATGGAAGAATATGTTTCTCCAAAACCTATATGTACCTTTCAGCATTAATGGAGCCTTCACAGATGTGTAAGTTCCCCCTGGCATGGGCACTAACACACCCCCATACCATCACAGATGCTGGATTTTGAACTCAATTACATCATAATAAACACCACTACACATTAGTATATACCAGTACATACCTTAAGTGATGAACTGTGGTATTTGGGGCGGAGTCCTACTGTAATATGGCTAAGTTTTAATCAACACTCAGAGGATTAACTGAATGTTCTTCTCCTGGTTAATTAAGAGGAAACACTAGTGCAATGCATTGTGGGTATTCTGTACAGTAAGGTATTAGGCAGAGACCCGTCCACCCGTAAATTTGACGGGCAATTGCCGATTTCAACGGGCAAGTATACACACAGACGGATACTGAAACGGACGATAATGCCGAAAATTTTCGCACATGAATACTCCCACGTCATCCGATAAATCCAGTTATGTTCCGCCCACACACGGACTGGCCATCGGGAGTAGCGGGAGTTTTCCCGGTGGGCTGGTGGTTCAGCGTGGGCCGGCGGAGAAAAAAAAAAAAAAAACAGTTGCGCGCTGGCCTTTAATATGATAAGCAATGTTAACAGTTTCTTTAACAAACTGTTAACATTGCTTATTACAGTTGCGCGCTGGCCTTTAATATGATAAGCAATGTTAACAGTTTGTTAAAGAAACTGTTAACATTGCTTATCATATTAAAGGCCAGCGCACAACTGTTTTTTTTTTTTTTTCTCCGCTGGCCCACACTGAACCACCGGCCCACTGGGAAAACTCCCGCTACTCCCGATGGCCAGTCCGTGTGTGGTTCCGCCATCATTTACAAATCGTAAGAAACACAGTTTAATACGAAAAATACTGAAAACTTGAAATGAAAAATCAGAATATTTCATCGTTTCCGCCATTTTGGCCCGCACTGAATCTTGTAACATGCGGACTGAATAAATCGCGAATTCTGATTGGTCGAAAATTGCCAAACACCCTGCGTTGTAGTTTCCTCTTTCTTGGTGGGAGAACCGCATTTTTTTTTGCTGACTCACTCTTCTGGATCAAGATGAATCCCAACAAACGCCCCAAATTGAATGTGACAAAAACTGATTCGTTTTTCCACAAAAAGACAGAAAAGGTATGTGTGATACATTGATTAACAAGGGGGTTTCATTGGGGTATGGTAAAATAGAATACTGTTTTTTTTTTTTTTTTTTTATTAAATACTGTAACTAGATCAAAAGATTATATACAATTCATTGTTGTTTATTTTCTTTTCACTTTTGTTACCAAATCAAACACCATACATACATCTGATACATTCAGGAGTGAAACTGAAAAAAATACAAAGTAAAAATATGCAATATTTCTGATCAAAAATTACACGCCATTTCACCCTGAAAATGTCCTAGAATGCAGGAAATGAAGTCTAAATTTCAAAAATTTTCTGGGGGGCATGCCCCCAGACCCCCCTAGAGGGACTTCGCGCCTGCGGCGCTCGTCTTCGCACCTGCGGCGCTTATCAGGATTATATAAAATATTATTTTTGACTGGTAAATTTCTTTTTCTGCCTAATACCCTACTGTACAGTATAAAACTGTGTGTACGGTCTCAGGATGTTTTCAGTACGACTCCACCTCATGGTGTTTATCTTTAATGAATGCTTTATAAACAGCTCTTCATTTCCCTGCACTGCATTTTTGATGAATTATTGAAAGGAACAGCTGCTGTGGAGTCGACTGCAGCCACAGACTTCCATTTAATCATCACACGGCACTGTTTTTACCTGAGCTCTGAGAGTGTAAAATTCCTCCAGTATTTTATGTCTATATTCAGTAAATCACAGGTTGTTATGGCTGTGAATGACAAAGTGCTCTCCCAGTGTTGAAGGTAATAATCACGCACGCTGTGTTTACGGTCTCGCTGTAGCTTCGAGTTGATTTTAAATGTAAAGCAGCGCAGGCTGGAATTATTTCTTTACTCTCAAAGTCTCTTTTATGTGAAGCTTGGGCTCAAAAAATAAATAAACGGGGGGTTAATGTTTAATTATTTTGAAAACCCCATGCTAACCCATTTAACCATCTCTGCCTTTTCTCTGCCAATCTGTAACATTCTTTTCATACTGCTGATAATATAAATTACTCAGGCATTTTAACTAATTGATTTAGTATCAAGTGACTTGACTTGAGGCGGCACGGTGGTGTAGTGGTTAGCGCTGTCGCCTCACAGCAAGAAGGTCCTGGGTTCGAACCCCGGGTCCGGCGAGGGCCTTTCTGTGTGGAGTTTGCATGTTCTCCCCGTGTCCGCGTGGGTTTCCTCCGGGTGCTCCGGTTTCCCCCACAGTCCAAAGACATGCAGGTTAGGTTAACTGGTGACTCTAAATTGAGCGTAGGTGTGAGTGTGAATGGTTGTCTGTGTCTATGTGTCAGCCCTGTGATGACCTGGCGACTTGTCCAGGGTGAACCCCGCCTTTCGCCCGTAGTCAGCTGGGATAGGATCCAGCTCGCCTGCGACCCTGTAGAAGGATAAAGCGGCTAGAGATAATGAGATGAGATAATGAGATGAGACTTGACTTGATCATAGAGCCATCAATCACGTGACTCACTGATGGCTGAGCATAGCTGCGAGGCTGTGTTTCACATAAAACTTGAATTACAGGATTAATCATCTGCACAAACGTACACAAAAACAATGCAATGTGACATTATGCTGCACTGATCCGCAATATTTGTTGGACTGCCATACCAATGTTGATTATTTTCCTATAACAACAAGTCCCTAAGTGTTTTATTCCTCTTATATCACAGCAATTTTGCAATGATTACAGTTTGTTTATTTATTAGTGTCACATCAACGTCAGAAGCAGCGTCACACTACATCTCCCAGAGAGCAACACAGACTACAAACATGGCCACAACAAACTACAACACCCAAACTCTGTCACGTTCACAGTCACCATCCTACTGATCAAACACACGTAGAGTCAAAAATGAACGATATACACACAGGGTTTTTTTTTTGTCCGTCGTATCCGATGATGATGAGCAAAAGGATCTTGTCTTCCTTGGGTATACGACAGAGAGCCTCATCAAGTGATTGACAGAAGCGGTCCTTCACGTCATCCGTTTCTTAGCCAGAGGGATCCTGAGTGACATGAGTCTTTCGCTTATGCCAATCGGTGTTTCAGTGAGTCTTGGCAGGAGGCTATTTTTTATTGCAAGTCCTACACCATGCTGGTGTTATCCTCCTGCAGGGTATCCCTTCCAGAAGAAGGTGTAGGTGTCCTCCTTCAGGGAGCCTTCATCCAGGAACCTTGTCTCACTCAGAGCGGCAATGTCAATGTTATCGTGGTTGAGTTCCGCGGCAATGAGTGAAGTTCTTCGCTGAGGTCTTTCATCGTTGGCATCCAGCAGGATTCGAATGTTCCATGTTGCCAGTTTAAGAGGGACAGTTTTCTTGCATTTATTTCGACAGCAGAGTGGAATGTCCCGATAGGTGCAGTAGCCTATCCAGAATACTCTGAGTGGGCAATGTTTAGGCCACCTTTTCTAGGCCCTTCCCCACTTGGGGTGAGCAGTGTGGCTCCTAAATAGGGCTGCTCAGTCACACAGGGGTCTGCCGAGAGCAGCTGCCACTCAGCCCAGCTGCTGGTGACCATAAATAGCCCTGTGCCGCTGGCGTGCAGGGATCTGACTAGGAGCTCCCAGTGCATTCAAACCTGCTCCCGTCACCAGACACCCTATCGCCGCCAGACTTTCCGTTTCCGGTTGCTGGTCTCACCGAGGCAGAGGTGGATACCCGCGCAGAGACATTATTTAGAGTGCCATTGGGGGTGCGCATGTCCCAGCAGCACTTCTTCACTGTGAGTGGGTGGGACCTGGTGGCAAGGGAAAGCCCAAGACGACCAGCACTCTTCCACAGCTGCAGGAGGCTGCTGGAACTCCAGTCTTTCAGAGAACCGCCTGTCGCACGCCACCACACACGTTGCTTTTCTCTCAAGGTGTGCTCCCCTAGCCTTTGTCATCCTCAACTTACCCACAAGGTAGCGGGACAGTGGTTGGCCAATGCAGGGTGTGTCACTCCATGTGAGCCTGCGCATTTGACCTCTGGGGACCACTGTAGCTCCGAAGATCCCCTACAGTTTATTATGGGATGGGGTTGTTCACCCTATGCCCAACCCCCAACCTGGAGGACCAGGGATCATCTTAGTCTTAGACCCCTCGACCTGTCCAATATGATTGAATCTACAGCATAGCTCTCAGGGTCATCGAGACACGCAAGCCCCCATACCACGACAAGGTGATGATCCGGTGGAGGTGTATACACACACACACACACACACACACACACACACACACACAGTTTTTGACTCCTGCCTAGCCTACTTTACGCTATTTGCCAATCAGTTAATCTCCTGATTTTGTTGTATGTATTGAATTTGTTGCAAGGTTTTTTTTTTTCCAAATAAAGTTTTTGTGTACCTTGTGTCTATCCCTGACACCTGATGATAACAAATGAGACATCAGACTTTAAAGCTGTACTGTGCTTCAGATTTTTCGAGTGTCGATCATAAAAAGAATTTTCCTGACACCCAATTATTTTTGTTTAGTGACTGAAAGCTACTGAATTCAAATCACAGACTTCCAATTTTATTAGTTTTTTTAAATAGAACAATTAGTGACTTTAAAGCCACGTGCCCCTAAATTCTCCGCTATTTTTTCCTGCTTCACCATGACCCAATTCAAGATACTACGTCATGCATCACATGGTGGGCTTTCCCCGTTCATGCAAGGCATTGTGGGATACAAATTTGAAACAGGAGAGAAAAATGGAGGACATGAGTGTGCGAATGAAACGTGAAAGACCGACTACAGTAACGGAAAGCGAGAAGAAAAGACGTTATGTTATATACAAAGGAAAGGAAACGCAGGACCAAACTAATAAATATGGGCGCTCAGCGAGCACCTCGGTGTGATCAGCTGTTCGTTTAGCGACAGAATGATGGAACTGTCAGTGCACGCTCAAAGGGAAACCTGTAGATGGCAGTAATGCAACACTGTGGATGCCAGCTGCCATAAAACCCAAAAGAAGAAGAAGAAGGTAAACCTGCGCATGCGCACACGGACTTCCTCTGTCTGCTTGACTGCGCCAAGCGAGCGATTTCATGCACATTATTTGCTTTAATCCCCTCAAATTAAATAACTTCCCAGCCACAGAATGGCCTGATATTTTGTGAGATATTACAGAAATAAACAGATATCACAATCACCACATTTCAGAGGGAAATAAATTTCACCGATATTATGAAATCAAAAGGCCATCTCGCTTTAACCATTGTTTAACAGCTAAAACAGTTATCCCTTTACCAGCGTCTCTCGTTTCTCTCTCTGGATGTTAGTAAGACTTAAAAAAATAAATAAATAAACCCAAATTTTGTCTTGTTAGCAAGAAGCTAATATTTTACATTTCAGGCTTAACAAAAGTTATGTCAATATTTACATGAGCAAAATTTCTCCTATTCAGAGTCATAACTGTGTTATGCACATGCTTAAGTCAAATTTCGATTATTAAAATCACGTGTGTGTCGTTCATGTCTCAGAGTTTACCACAATTTTCTAAATTAGAAGCATCTGAAAAGGTTTCCTTCACATTCATTTGAACATTACCCCCAAAAAACTCAACATGAGACATGTTTAGTGATAATTTCACCCATTTCCACCGGCGGAAAAAGTGAAATTTCATTGAAACCTCTGTATCAGACACAATCCTGAGTTTCTCGCTTATAAAGTTAATACTTTGTGGCCGTTCAAGTGAAATTTTCATGCAGATTTTTTTTCAACAACCCCAAATCAGAAAAAGTTGGAACAGTGTGGAAAATGCAAATTAAAAAAAGAAAGCAGTGATTTTAATGTACTTTGACTTGTATTTCACTGCAGACAGAATGAACCTGCGCTATCTCATGTTTTGTTGGTCAGCTTCATTTCATTTGTTTATATCCATCCATTCCTGAGCTTCAGTCCTGCAATAAGTTCTAAAAAAGTTGGGGTGGGGAAATTTAGGGTGAGTAATGAGGTACAACAATTAAATAATGATGTGATGTGAAACAGGTGACTGTAATCATGATTTGGTACAAAATCAGTCTCCAGGAAAGGCCGAGTCTTTGAGGAGTAAAGATGAGCCAAGGACCTCCAGGTTATCAACAAATGCATGAGAAAATTATTGAAATGTTTAAAAGCAATGTTCCTCAAAGAAAGATAGGAAGGGATTTGGATATTTCACCCTCTACGGTGCTGAATATCATTAAACCATTCAAGGAATCTGGAGGAATTTTGGTGTGTAAAGGGCTCAAGCCTAATCTGAACCCCCGTGATCTCTGATCCCTCAGACGGCATCAAGAACCGTCATTCATCGACAGCTGATAGAACCACATGGGCTCAGGATTACTTTGGAAAACCTTTAGAGATGAAAGTGGAGCAAAGAAAAAAATCCTGAACTTTTGAAAGTCAAACTAAGATGGGGGGGGGGGGGGGGGGTCAGGGGGCTATGTCCCTGGAAAAAAATTTTAATTACATAACATGCAAAACCCTGCATTTTAGTACTTATTTTCACTAAAGGGGGGGAGGGCAGGGGGGTGTCCGAGCAGAATCTGTGGCAGGGGGCAGAGGGGGGAGGAGGGGCAGAACAGGGAGGGAGTTGAGCCTCCTGACCGCCTGGTGAAAGAAACTGTCCTTGAGCCTGCTGGTTTTGGCCCGGAGACTCCGCAGTCTCCTCCCCAACGGCAGCAGGCTGAAGAGGCTGTGAGATGGGTGGGTGGAGCCACCTGCAATCCTGATGGCTTTGCGGGTGAGACGGGAGTTATAGATATCCATTAGAGAAGGGAGAGAGACACCAATGATCCTCTCAGCTGCTCTCACGATGCGCTGCAGAGTCTTGCAGCAGGGCACGGTGCAGGCGCCGTACCACACGGTGATGCAGCTGGTCAGGATGTTCTCGATGGTGCCTCTGTAGAATGTGTGCATGATGGGGGCCGGGACTCTTACTCTCCTCAGTTTGCGGAGGAAGTACAGATGCTGTTGGGCTTTTTTGGCCAGTGATGCGATGTTGTTGCTCCAGGACAGGTCTTCAGAGATGTGCACACCCAGAAACTTGGTGCTGCTCACCCTCTCCACTGCAGCACCGTCGATAGATAGTGGAGCATGCTGGGTGTGCGCTCTCCTGAAGTCCACAACAATCTCCTTCATCTTCTCCACATTCAGGCAGAGATTGTTGTCCTTGCACCACAAGGCCAAGCGGCTCACCTCACTCCTGTAGATTGTCTCATCGCCATTGTTGATGAGACCCACCACAGTCGTGTCATCCGCAAACTTAATGAAGAGTGAAGAGGAGGGGGCTCAGCACACATCCTTGGGGGGCCCCCGTGTTCAATGTGATGGTGCTGGAGGAGTTGCTGCTAAGCCGCACAGTCTGTGGTCTCCCCGTCAGGAAGTCCAGCAGCCAGTTGCACAGGGAGGTGTTGAGTCCCAGCTGGTCCAGTTTATGGATGAGCTGCTGAGGAATGATTGTGTTGAATGCTGAGCTAAAGTCTATGAACAGCATTCTGACGTACGAGTCTTTTGTCTCCAGGTGGGTGAGGGCTGAGTGGAGGGCAGTGGAGATGGCGTCATCGGTCGAACGGTTGGACTGATATACAAACTGGAAAGGGTCCAGGGCGGGGCGGAGGGCAGACTTGATATGCCTCATGACTAGCCGCTCGAAGCACTTCATGAGGATGGGAGTGAGTGCGACAGGGCGGTAGTCATTGAAGCAGGAGGGAGACGGCTTCTTCGGGACCGGGATGATGGTGGTGGCTTTGAGGCATGTGGGGACAACAGCCTGGCTCAATGAGATGTTGAAGATGTCTGTAAAGACATCTGTGAGCTCCTCGGCACAGTCTCTCAGGACACGACCAGGAATGTTATCAGGACCCGGGGCTTTTCGTGCATTTGTCGTCCTGAGAGCTCTCCTCATGCTGTCTGGGGACAGCGTCAACACCTGGTCGCCGGGAGGTGGTGGGGTCTTCTGTGCCATGGTGCTGTTGTCTGCCTCAAAGCGAGCGAAGAAGTCGTTCAACTGATTCAGCAGAGATGTGGAGTTATCACAGGTCTGCAGCGAGGGCTTGTAGTCTGTGATGGTCTGAATCCCCCGTCACAGGTTCCTGGTGTCTCTGCTGTCGTTGAAATGGTCAGCAATGTACCTGGAATACTGTCTCTTGGCCACCCTGATGCCTCGTGACAGGTTGGCCCTAGCTGTCCTCAGGCCCACCTCGTCCCCAGCTCTGAAGGTGGCGTTCCGAGCCCACAGGAGCCTGTGGACTTCCCCTGTCAGCCATGGCTTCTGATTGGCCCGAATGAGATGGTTCTGGTGACTGTAACATCATCCATGCACTTCCTCATGTAGGCAGTGACGGTCTCCGTGTACCCTTGGAGATCTGTGATGTTGCTGTAGGTGGCCGCCTGTCTGAACATGCTCCAGTCAGTGGTGGAAAAACAGTCCTGGAGTGCCTCTGAGGACCCCTCTGGCCACACACGTACCTGCTTTGTAGCTGGTTTGGTGACTTTAACCAGCAGCCTGTATGCTGGCATTAGCATAACAGTGGAGTGATCTGAAAACAATACTGTTAAAAAGTAAAGGTCTGTTAGAGTTTCTAAAGCTTTCAGGTTTCAATGTTGGGGACATTGATAAACGAGGCTCAATCTTTTAGTAGAGTTGTGTGTTTGCATAAGCTAACGTGAACTAAAAATTTCCAATTCATATTTATGTGAGTTGAAGCCAATTGTTTACATTAGTTCGTATTGTCTGTAAATTTAAACACACCAATGAATACCAAATTTCTCATGTAAATCAGGGGCGTAGAGTGTGTGTGTGTGTGTGTGTGTGTGTGTGTGTGTGTGTGTGTGTCACACACTGACTGGCAGCCTGAGTGCATTATGTAACTAAAAATAATTCCCATTGCTAGTTTTAGGCAGCTTAGAAACCGGCTCTTCCATTATTGCTGTTTCTTCCACGTTTTCTTGATGTTGTGTTCTAGAAACGGCACTAAAACTTTGCTTCGAAATCACAAAATGCAACTTTGATGGAAAAATCTCATCTCTCATCTCGTCATCTCTCGCCGCTTTATCCTGTTCTACAGGGTCGCAGGCAAGCTGGATCCTATCCCAGCTGACTACGGGCGAAAGGCGGGGTTCACCCTGGACAAGTCGCCAGGTCATCACAGGGCTGACACATAGACACAGACAACCATTCACACTCACATTCACACCTACGCTCAATTTAGAGTCACCAGTTAACCTAACCTGCATGTCTTTGGACTGTGGGGGAAACCGGAGCACCCGGAGGAAACCCACACGGACACGGTGTTAGGACTTGGACTATCTTGGCCTCTAGAGGCCGCTATTATTTCTTTTTGTTGTCATGTTTGTTTTGACTGCTAGAGGCCGCTATTGTTTCTGTGTGTTGTGTTTTGTTTTGACAGCCATGTGCCTTTTGTTTTTCCATGTGCCTTGTGCCCCGCCTAGTCCTCATTATTATCACCTGTGTTCTATTTAGTTTTGTGTATTTATACTCCCTCAGTTTGGCCTCTCGTCACGGAGTCTTTGTGCTGTGATGGTTATCATTAGCAACCTCTGTTCTGTGGTCCTTGCCTATGTCTTTGTGGTTTTTTGTACTTTGCTTTCTTGTGGACTTTTTGGACTTTGTATTTACTGTTTGGGATCTTCTGAGCATTTGGTTTTTTGCCCCTTCTTTTCTGATTTTTGGGCTTTTGTTTTGGCTTTGAACTTTTGGATTTTTATTTTTTCCTGTGTATCTTCTGAGCGTTTGGATTATACTTTTGTTTTTGCCTTGGATTTTGAATATTGTAAATAAACTGTTTTTTCTACTCTACTTTCGCCTCACTCCTCTGCACTTGAGTCATTCCCCTGGTGGCCTAGTGGGGGTTTGCTGGATTACTACACCAGTGACCCGGGTTCGATTCCCAGCAAAACCCTAACACATGTGGAGAGCATGCAAACTCCGCACAGAAAGGCCCTCGCCGGCCACGGGGCTTGAACCCGGACCTTCTTGCTGTGAGGCGAGATGGACAAATATATATAATAAATTGCTTACCTCTCTTCATGTCGAAAGAAGGAGGAAAGTTTTGCTTGTTTTGACACGGCGAATTAATAACACAAGAGGAAATACTTGTAATTCGCAACTAAAAAGACTGCAGCTACACTGGCAGCTTGAACATGCTTTCTAGTGCGATTGTGTTGCGCTTGCGCAGAACGGTGTCAGTCCTGCGTGCCTTAGCTCGTGCACCTGAAGGCGCACCTTGGGCGCGCGCGCCTAACGAGCTCTGGCACGCACGCTGTTAACAAAGAACACCTGTCTTTAATCAATGAACTATGTTTAGGCTATTTAAGGACCGCACCCATGCAAGGACTTGGCGCGAAGTATTACGCCGCGTCTAGGAACATGAAAAATCCGAAAAATAAATTTCTCCATTTGGGAAACCGGAGATTTTCAAGAGTTTTGTCAAATATCCAGATTTCCAGGTAAATCCAGAAGACTTTCATCTATAAACCTTTATCAAGCTACAATACAGAGTTACACCCACAAACACCAGTTAAAACTTTACTGTGCTAAAAGGAAGCCTTATGTTAACCGTGTTCAGAAGCGCCATTGATTTCTCTGGGCTCAGAGGCGTCTGGGACGGACCATCACAGTTTGGAAATGTGTATTGTGGTCAGATGAATCAGTATTCCAGGTCTTTTTTGGAAGAAATGGATGCTGTGTGTTCCACAGCAAAGAGGAAAAGGGCCATCTAGACTGTTAGCAGGAATAAGCCCAAAAGCCAGGGTGTGTCATGGTATGGGGTTGGGTCAGTGCCCTTGGCGAAGGTAACTTACACTTCTGTGATGGAGCATTAATGCAGAAAAGTCCACTGAGATTTTGAAGCAACATCTGCTGCCTTCAAGGCGACGTCTTTTCCAGGGAGATTTCAACAAGACAGTGCAAAACCACATTCTGCACACATTACAAAGGCGTGGCTGTGCAAGAAGAGGGCGTGTCCCCTCTGTCCCCAATAGAGAATGTGTGGAGAATTTAGAAATGATAAATATGACAGTGACGACCCCGAACTTGTACACACCTTAAGACCTGTTTACAGGAAGAACGGGACAAAAATGAAACACTTCATCACTTGGTGTCTCCAGTCCATAAACATCTTTTCAGTGTTGGGAGAAGGAACGGGAATGTTAGAAAGTGGGAAATGCTTTACTGCCACTACTGTTTTTTAAATGTGTTCAAGACTCAGAACTGAAATAAGAGTTTATTTTGGAAAAAAAACAACCAATAAAATTCATGAAGTAAAATATCAGATACTGTTCTGTTGGATTGTTTTGAGTTTAATACAGGTCAAAGATTATTTAGAAATCATTGTTTTCAGTTTTATTATCAAATTCAACATACTGTGCCAATCTTTTTCTGATTTGGGGTTGGAGTTTCCAACACTGTTGAAATGTAATCCCAAATGATAACAGCTTCCAGCGTTTTATAGCAATAAAGGAAAAACATTTAGTCTGGATTCATGCTTGAGACTCACATCTCAGCTACACATCAGAGCCAAGCATTTAAACCTGATTTGGTGCAAAACAGGAAGTTGTCACACAAGAACACACACAATATTAAGTGATCAGAAGGATTTTTAGGATTTGAGGAACGCTGTGGTAATCGGTAAAGAACTCTCAGAAGTTATGAAGGCTGAAACGTTGTCGTCTTCCTCCTCTTCAGGTGTGACATCCTCCTGTTCTCAGAGTTTGATCCTCAGCTTTTTCACAGTTGATCAAACAGCAAACACATCCGCTAAAACTCCACACAGAAACCTCAGCAGAGAAAGAAACCTTTTTTCCCCCACTTATTCCCGTTAGCCTATAGAGATGTTTTTCTGCCGATCTTCATGCTTCCTCTGAGTCGAGACACTGCTTCATAACTTAACAAAGTGAGCTCAAATAGCAAATTTCATTAGACGTCCATTTCCTGAAAGAAAACCTGCAGCTCAAGACACAAATAGTGCTGCAGCTTTAAAGGAGAACTGAAGGCAATTTTTTTATTATCAAAATTCTACTTCTCATGTTATTAAATATCGGAATGCATGTTTGATCGCTATTTTGTCGCTGCTATAGCAAGTTCTGAGTGTGAAATATGCTCTGTAATATATCAGTCCATATGTCAAAGCAACGGCCATAAATGCGATTCGCTGAGACCTGTGCGAGACATCGTAGGACGGAAGTAAAACGTACAGCGCAAATCAAAGTGACCGACATCTGCCAACGTTCCCTGTGTCTGAAATCGCTCACTCGTTCACTACTCCCTACTCCCTACACAGGGAATTACTATAGACCCCTTCGCATGTTTGTAAACAAACCGACTGTTGCCAGGATGCACGCGCAGCCTGGACTCAGAAACAATGGCGCTGCCCATAGACCGGCATTATGAGCTGTCAGATTATGCAAAACAATTGTCATTACAAGATCGAGAATGCTACATAAATAAGTTAACTCTAACAAGTGGACATCGCCTACCGGATCCGTATTTAATTAAAGAGTGGACGGGCGATGTTAGTAAGTTCCCTGGTATACAATGGCCAGATATATACTCCTACCTTATTGACAAGACTTCAGTGTACACCCACGAAAAACTTCGTGCCTACAAGTCTTTAGACGCATATGATTATGTTATGTGCGGGCATGTACAACTTGATTAACAATGGGACATTCATATTCATTTTGTTTTAATCAAATGATGCCAGTGATGTGATGGCAATGTGGCTTTAGCTACAACAGCAAATCCCAACACTAAACAGCAATTTGCAGGAGGTGATGGCATGAAAGGAATGATAGTGTAAAGAGTGCAGCTAAGAGAAATCAGAGCTGCGTAAAAAGCGAGAGGCAGAGAGCAGAAATGAAACTGAACGGGGCGGGAGCTAGGGTAGAGCAGTCAACGTAAGTTGGCATTTAGAGTGAGGGCACACAATTTTACCTTTCCATCCTTGCTTTAAAATTGTGATTTTCGGCATACACAAATAATGATGGCACAAAATCTGGACTGCTTGAGTCAAGCGAGACCTCTCCTACAAACAAAATTGCATGCAAAGCTAAGTTAACATGCTAACAATATTCATTACATTGTGTAACTATGACCCAGCTAATCAGACAAACGTTACCAAAGTATTTTGCTACATCAATAAACGAAGACTAGAAAGAATAAAAAAGAAAGATTTAATAAATAGCCTGATCTTACCTGTGATGAAGTGGGCACTGCAAACCCACGCATTTTTGATGGCGCTTTCATCCCAGTCTACACGTTTGATGGCTTGTAGCCGTAGACGTCGGCGATTTTTTTGGAATGGGTGAGATCCTGCTGGAATTCTGAACATTTTAACCCCATCACTGCTACGATTCTGACACCCGACAACACAACAACTAGGCATTTCTGAGTCTTTTTTTGGGTCCAGGCTGCGCGCGCAATTTCTGCTTACATATGAATGACGTTTACTGCGAAGGGGTCTATATAGAGGACTATACAGTGAGCTCATTGGTAAAATGTAAAAACTCTTTCGGACACTAGTCCGTCGCGCTGGTATTTACGTCATTACTGTCGCACAGTTAAAACGTGCCAGATCAGTCGGCTGGTGGGTTTCAAAATAATAAATACACGCGTGTGTTTCTGTGATAAATCCATATTATACTGAGCGCATTTCACACATTAATCAATACAAAGTACCTGCAGCTTTCAGTTCTTTTAAATCAAGGCTGAATCCTTTCTTCTTCGCCGCGGCCTTTTATTACATCACATCTGAGACTTTTAATTTGATTTCTTTTAGCGCGACCGCAGTGCATGATGGGATATATCGCTTTGGTATGTGACCATCGTTGTTCACTGCTTTTCGTGATGCATTGTGGGATACTCTGAGTGCACTATATAGGGTGTAAATAATCCTCACTAAGGTTTCGGACAGCACTACAAAATGGCGTCCTCGCTATAAAGTGCCCTATATAGTGAGTAGGGAGCGATTTCGGACACAGGGGTCGTCAAAAGACGCCCGCGCCCGCTTTCGAATACTGATGTGATCAAGCTGGAAGTTTTGTTTGTTTTGATAGCGATCAGGAAAGTTTGAAAAAAGTCGGCAGTAATCGTCATTTAAACTCGGTTTTGTGCAATATTTCGTTTGGAAAACAGTTTTCAAAATGGCGGCACTGACCCCTGGCTGACGCTTCACGTTTCGAAGTCTTGCAAAAGTCTCGTGAAGATCGCGCGGATAAGCGACGCCTGCCGTGGACCAAACGAACTAAATTCAACACGGCTAAAAACCGAACAGGCCGATAAGTATAATATTTAATTGCAATTAATTGCCAATACGAGTCACGATATAAGGTTACTAAAACCCAAAACGTAATTGAATAACACGTTGATTAAGAAGTAAAACAAGTTTAAAAATGACTTCAGTTCCCCTTTAACAAACATTTCAGCCCCTAAAATATCTCTTAGTATCTGTGTTTAGTTCCAATGTGTTTCAGTCCTTGCTTTACACACATGATGGCATCATATCGGTCTGATTCACAACTGGCTCAGCACCATCACAAGACAAATAAAATCAGGAAATTCTGATTTTTTTTTTCTGTCATGTGTTAAGAGCTGAGAAATCAAGAGGCTTTCAAGCATCTAACACTGCAGAGTCTCTTACTGTACATAGGGCGGGACCAGGGGCGTGGCCTGGATGATGACTGACAGCTTAACGATGGACTCAAAAGAGGAACTAATGCTGCACTGCTGCTTATTACAGATTCAAAGGCCTTCCTTATAATGGAAACGTCTCACCTTAGTGATTCGATTCTTATGAATCACCCATTTAAGTGAATCATACTTCAAGAATTTTAATTTCTTTGATTCAGCATCAGGATACAGTGTGGACTCCTGGATCTGCTGTACAAAGGCGTGTACTCTTAAAGGTTCCAGAAAAGGTTCTTTATCGCCGTGTCAGAGAAGAACCATTATTGGTTCCTTAACGTACTTTTCAGTAAATGATTCCCACGATTAACTGAATCATTTTCCACTACAAGTTTCACAAAAAGGAATTCTAATTTTGATTTTCTGTGGCACTAACAGGAAACACTTCTTTATGGAACCTAAAATGGTTCTTCTCTTACTGGCACGGGTCGATAGAACACTGTGTCACACTGAATCAAACGAATTAAACATTCTTAAAGTTCAATTCACTTAAATGGGCGATTTGTATAAATCAGTTCACTAAAGTGAGTCATGACTCACCGCGAGTCCATCAGTTCCATAAATCCTTTGATTGCATTAGTGTGTGGACACAGCGTCAGTGACGTGCATCACCCCAGAGGTGAGTCACACCTGATTATGAATCAGCTTTCAACAATAAACCTGCACACAAACATATTCTGGGTCAATCTCAGCTAAACGCAACACTAATCACTGCTTCCTGCTGTGCAGAAGGTCCTCAGTGACCACAGTTGCGTACTGATGCTTTAAAACCAGCAGAAATCTAGTTTCCATGTGGGAGTAACTGTAATAAATCCTAATCCATGGAGATTTACAGTAAAATGGGATTGACTGAGTGGCTAATTTACCCACAGAGTCCAATTAGCATTTACTGCATCCATAACGAAGGAAAAAGAATCACGTTAAACTCATACAGGAAATCTGTGAGCGAGACTTTCTAACCAGCTCACTCTTATTCGGTAATACTAGCTTATTAGAAATGGTAGGACGATGTGTGGGTGTGTCCAAATTAGTATATTCATGCATATTTATAAACCTGTCTTTCTCAGTTCAGGTGAAGGTGTCGAGATGCTTAAAATTCATCAATACAGATTAATTTTTTTTTGACAAAAATATATTTAATGGTTTGAAATGTAAACGGGGTGTGTGATGTGACAGAAATATCACACCACGATACCTGAAAATACTTCTACTATAGACCCCTTTCACATGACGTCACCGCGCCGCGAGATTTTGTTAGGCGCCATATTGGAAGACCAAGTACATGCACTCACAATATAAAACAAAGTACGAGTGAGAGTAAAGTGACACGATGGATGATAATTCGGGTTATGTGAGTACATTACCAGCTGCAGAAAGGGCACGGTATGTGGAGAAACTGGCTGTGATTGATGGGTTTGACCCATATGATAAGACTCGGGGCAAGGGAGAATGGAAACATAAGGAGGACCGGACACCAATTCTGCCATCTGTTTGCTACCCAGACATTGTAAACTATTTGTTGTTTACACCCAGTGCCTACACTCAGTGTTCGAACTATGCCGATATTTTCAGGGGGCCCCTTTTTTTCCCTTGGGGGGGGGGGGGGGGGGGGGGGTGCTTGCTCTTGTCTCAGAGCGCGGATCTCCAAACACATGAGAAGCCTATCTTACGCACATATCACGCGGACTCCACACACGCATCGCGTCTGAAGTCATAACTCATCAGGGGAAATCGTGTCCACATTGGCATGTTCAAAAAACAACCTCGCGTCAACAATGATACCACACGCAAGAACAAAAAAAACAGTCAGGCTACTCAACAACCAACCTGGCAGCAGCGAGCAAGCCCCAAACCATCCTAAATTATTATTATTATTATTAAATTGTAGAAGTCTGGGAGGCTTGCTCCTCATACAGTTATCAACTTGGGGCCAATTTAGCATGTTTTAAATCTGAATTTCTTGCGTTTGCTTACCTCAAAGTGTCCGCAGATCATGCACAGACTTATCCATTATATCCACAGTTTTTTGCCAAGTCTCACACAGGTTTCTTTCAAGTCTACTGTTGGGCCAATAAATCATAAATAAAACAGCTCAGATTTGTTTGTTTAAGTCGTTTGCCACTCCACTTTATTCTCGTGGGTTCACATACCGCTGCCGTTATTTCCCCCTAATCACGAGTTTGTTGGTCTTCCAAAATGGCGCAGGGTCTGTTTACTTCCGGTTTCGGGTGACGTCAGTGAAAGGGGTCTATATTTACGTATTATGATATTTAGTTTTGCGTAAACACACACACACACACACACACACACACACAGTCTATTTAGCCCTTGTTGCTTTCACTATGAGCATCAAAAGAAGACCTGTGTGTGTGTGTGTGTGTGTGTGTGTGTGTGTGTGTGTGTGTGTGTGTGTGTGTATAATCTTGCGTATGAATAATTTAGAGATGATATTTCACTCACTGATGATAAAGCGGCTCATTAAAATACACAGATGGACAGATAGCTCATGATGACAAAGAGAGGAGAACATTACACTAAACTGTACTTTTCCTTCCCCCTGGTGTGGCACTCTCGAGTCTACACCTTCTGTCGGGTGAACAGGTCTAATGTGGGACTTTTTAAGTGTAATTCACCCAAATAAAATATACTGTAATAATAATTGAAGTGTCCCACATTATGGCAGTTCACTGTAGCTTTAGAATGTGTTTTTAAAATGATTGAAGACACACAAGCGGACCATAAGGACCAGGATAGAACCTTTAATTAGCTTCTAGAGGTATACTGTACAACACTACATTAAATAGTTATTCCATAAAATCGAGTCGTACATGAGCTGAAAGGCGACGAGGCACGTAGCACCGAGTCGTCTATAATCCATGTACGACAAGATTGAGTGGAATAACTGTTCTATTCTATCCACATTCACTGGATTTGGAGAAATGAAGCATTTTTATTTTTTGCAAATTCAGTCAATAAAAACTTTATACAAAATGTCTGACAAAATAATTTCCGCTTAGAATGTAAACAAACTGGCAAAATGACAGGAGCAATTTGTGAAAAATATGATAATTCTTGAAAATTCATAAGAAAAAGATATGATATATTACCATCAAATACTTTTCCATATTTTGTTGCTTTTTTATGGTATTTTGGGGGATTTTGTTTTCGAGTAGAGTTTTTATTTCATCCTCGGTTGGTTCAGCAACACTTTGTTTTTCTCTCCTCACGGCATATGAGCTGATATCCTAGTAGTAGAGTAGCCAATCAGAGCATGTGATTGCTCATATCCAGTGAATGTGAATAGAATAATAAAATATACCCCTTCACAGGTGTACACTTCAAAAGTTCCACCCCTTGGAAACAGGAAAAGTGCAGTTTAATCTATCCATCCATCATCTGTAGCCGCTTTATCCTGTTCTACAGGGTCGCAGGCGAGCTGGATCCTATCCCAGCTGACTACGGGCGAAAGGCGGGGTTCACCCTGGACAAGTCGCCAGGTCATCACAGGGCTGACACATAGACACAGACAACCATTCACACTCACATTCACACCTACGCTCAATTTAGAGTCACCAGTTAACCTAACCTGCATGTCTTTGGACTGTGGGGGAAACCGGAGCACCCGGAGGAAACCCACGCGGACACGGGGAGAACATGCAAACTCCACACAGAAAGGCCCTCGCCGGCCACGGGGCTCGAACCCAGGACCTTCTTGCTGTGAGGCGACAGCACTAACCACTACACCACCATGCCGCCTGCAGTTTACTCCCTTTTTTGTTTATTTATTTACGAGGCATGGTCATCATGGTGGATGACACTGAGCCTCAGCTCGGTATTTTTGGAAGTGTTTAGGTTTATTATAATTTTACCGGTCATGCAGAATCTCCAGGTGTCAAACTCAGTATAGAAACAGCTTTATATTATATATAAATATAGACACGAGTGTTTTGCTGGGAAACATGTGACTGGTATTTTTCATATGAACTGCATCTGGGACATTGAGTAACATATTTTCCAAAATCTTCACTCGTGAGGAAATCGATGAATTGTTGTGATAAATTTGGGGACTTTTTGTTTGTGAATGTGTCGATATAATAAAAAGAAAATCACACGTTGACTTGAAGATATGAAGTTTATCTTCTCGTGTTGAAAAATATTTTCACTTGTTCACTTCACTCGCTCGTGATATACTGTATGTTCACCACTTGAAGATAAACTTCACATCTTCACACCACGTCATATCCTCTATATATTAAACCATAGCATATCGTATTGCACCGTATTATATCAAACTGTACTGTATCATACACAACCATGTTGTATCGAACCGTGTCATACTGTGTTGAACTGTATCGTATTGTCTCATATCAAACCATGTTGTATCCTATCAAACCGTACTGTAACAAACTGTATCATATCGTATTGAATCGTACCATATTGTATCAAACTGTTTCGTATTGAACCATGTTGTATTATAGTGAACCATGACGTATCCTATTGAACCATATTGTATCGAACTGTATCATATTGAACTGTATCATATTGAGCCATCATATCGTATCAAATTGTATCATATCGAACTGTATCGTATCAAACTGTATCGTATCAAACCATCATATCGTATCAAACTGTACTGCATTGAACCGTGTCTTCTCGTACCAAATCCAACCATATAATATTGAACCATATTGTACCATACTGCAGCAGATTCAATTGTATTATAAAATATCGAGATAAAAATCGTAGTGTATCATATCAGTGAACACAGCAGAGATTAGACATGAGCGGTCATTGTGCTACACGTCCAGCATGAAACAGATCACGTTTCTGCAGTATGGACCTCACAATAATTTCAATCCTTGCTACAGTCACACATGCATGGATTTTATTTACTAATCCCTCAATTAATTATGCAATTACCAGATGCATTAATTCAGTTAGTATGCATTTAAACAACAACAACAACCAAACTGAAAAACAGCAGTTTAATAATGTGCATGAATAAACAGATCAAGATGGCACAAATACTTCAAAATGGCACTGCACTACTGGCAGCCTGTTACAGCAGCTCCAGTGAACGTCTTGAGTTTGTTTGTATTTTCTGTCACGTACTTATTTGTCAAAACACTTCATTGGTAAAACTTTTGCATAATGCAATAATGGATACTGTGTGGCTGAACCAATTTCTTCTTATTTCCTGGCACTTCTAACTTTTGTTATGCCAGGCCACCAAGCCAATGGGTGTGGGAGTATTGTTTTACCTCTGTAACCAGCTGATAGTGCTCTCCGAACCCACTTTGCTGCATGGAGTAAGACCCCAAATCCCAGACGAGTTGAAGAGGAGACACCAGGGAAGCAGGGCCTGTACCATACGGAGAGCAAGAAGGATGAAATCAAACCATTTTTTCCCTTAATTGTAATGGGGAATGTGAAACCCCTGGCAAATGAGATGGATGAGCTGGGACGCTGACGAGGAGACAGCAGGAATATTGGGAATGCAGTATCACCTTTTTCAGTGGGACATGGCTGCAGGAACATATTTCAGACTCCAACTCCACCAGCCCTGGCTTTCAGACTGTACAGGCTGACAGAGATTGCAGACTAAGCAGTAAGAAGAAAGGAGGGGGATTGCAGAGCTTGTGAACAACAGATGATGGAATCCTGGGCATGTTACTGTGAAGGAGCGTTTCTGTAGCCTGAACATCGAACCGTTAGTCATGAGTTTGCATCCATACTATCTGCCAAGGGAGTTCACATGTGCCAATATTGTTGTTGTTTACATTCTACCAACAGCTAATGCCAACATGGTGTAATGTGATCAATTCAGGTCACTTCCAGACTACAAACACAACACCGTAATGCCTACATAGCGATTTCTAGAGACTTTAACCATACTACTCTCTCTTCCACATTTCCAAAGTTTCAGCAGTTTGTTAACTGTCCCACCAGAGACAATAAAACACTGGATTTACTTTATGCAAATGTAAGAGATGCATACAATGACATGCCCCCCTTGGCAGATCAGATCACAGTTTGGTGCTTCTGACCCCCACCTACACATGCATTGTTCAACAGCAGCCTGTGACCATAAAGACTGAGGAGGTGGTCACAGGAAGCGCAGGGGTGTTTTGAGGCCACAGACTGGGATGTGCTCTGTAATCCCCATGGAGATGACATCAACTCCACGACTGACTGCATAACAGAGTACATTAACTTCTGTGTTAATAACACCATACCCATTAGGTCCGTGCAGTGCTTCCCTAATAAGAAGCTCTGGCTCACCAGTGACCTGAAGGAGCTGCAGAACAGGAAGAAGAGAACCTTCAGGGATGAAGGTAGAGAATTACTGAGAAGTGTGCAGTGGGAGCTGAAAGTGAGGCTGAGGGAGAGCGAGGAGGCATACAGGCGAAAGCTGGAGAACAAGCTCCAGCAAAACAACATGAGGGATGTGTGGTTGGGAATGAAGATGATCACAGGGTTCAAGGTGAAGAGGAATCAGGGAAGCCTGAGGGAAGCCTGAACAGAGCCAATGAGCTGAATATGTTCTTCAACAGGTTCAGTACAGGACCCTAAACTGCATCCTCCCTTGCCCCCATCTCCCCCAGCCACACAGACCCCACACCCTTCTTCCCCTCACAGCTGTTTCTCTTTCGCACCTCCTCTGTGATCAAGATCAAAGACTCACACTATGCATCAACACATCCCTCAACCCCTACCATGGACTTCAACTTCAACACAGCCACTTTAACCTCTTTTCCCACAACAGGAAACACTGAGCCCTGATCTACCTCCTCCAACTGCCTGTCTGTTTCTAGGAACCAGGTGATGGTGACAGGTGGAGAGAATGCACCAGAACAAAGCTGCAGGCCCAGATAGTATCAGCCCCAGGATTCTGAAGGCCTGCATGAGATAGCTATGCAGGATTATATAGTACCTCTTCAATCTTAGCCTGAATCAGAAGTTTTCAGTGCTGTTCAAGTCATCTTGCCTTCTTCTGGTACCAAAGAAGTCTTCTCCTTCTATCCTGAATGACCATAGACCAACTGCCTTTACATCCCATCTCATGGAAGTCCTGGAGAAATTGGTTTTGGCCCATCTCAGACCTCAGGTGATCACCTCTCTGGACCCACTGCAATTTGTCTATGCCCTGGGACTGGTGTTGAGGATGCCATCATCTACCTGCTTCCAGGAGCCCACTCTCATTTGGACAAAGCTCGCAGCACTGTGAGAATCATGTTTTTTTTTATTTCTCCAGTGCCTTTAATAAAATCCAACCTATACTGCTGTGTGAGAAGCTCCAAAGGATTCAGTTAGACATCTCCACAATATCCTGGATTACTGACTACCTTACAGACAGACTACAGTTTGTATGGCACACAAGGAGCCTGCTTTCCAGCTGATCATCAACAAATTTCCTGAAGCAGCATGCCTCTTGGGTGGCACGGTGGTGCAGTAGTTAACACCGTCACCTCACAGCAAGAAGGTTATGGGTTCGAGCCTCATGGCCGACAGGGGTCTTTCTGTGTGGAGTTTGCATGTTCTCCTTGTGTTTGTGTGGGTTTCCTCTGGGTGCTCCAGTTTCCTCCACAGTCCAAAGACATGCAGATTAGGTACAATGGGAGCCACTGTAATTGGCACAAGCTGTTGTGGTTTCCCAGCCATAATGTGTGTGTGTATATATGTGTGTGTGTTGTTATGGCAAAAGCTATTAAATTAAGCTCCTTGCCCCTCCATTTCAATTGAGGGGACAGAACTGACTGTAGAAGAGTTCACATACCTCGGCAGTATTATCTCCACTGACAAGGAGATCAATGCCAGGATCTGCAAAGCAAGCCAAGCACTTGGCAGACTGCGATCCCCAGTACTGAATCAGCACAGCATCCAGCTGTCAATCAAACTGAAAGTGTACAAAGCTGTTGTTATCCCCAGCCTGCTCTATGGTTGTGAGACCTGGACTTTGTACAGAAGACACATCAAACTGCTGGAGCACTTCCACATGCGCAGCCTATGTCCAATCCTTGGCATATGGTGGTGACAAGATAAGATTACAAATCTTGAGATCTTGGACAGAGCAGAAACCACAAGCATCAAAGCCACCATCTTGAAAGCACAGCTCCAATGGACAGGGCATGTCATCTGAATGTATGACTCTAGGATCCCCAAGAAGCTCCTTTATGGTGAACTCTGCCATGGCAAAAGAAACACAGGAAGACCCCACAAACAATTCAAAGACAGTGTCAAGATCAACGTTACACATGCTGGCATCCTCCCTCGGCAGATAGAGGAATGCCCACTAAACCGAACTGCCTGGCACACATTGGTCACCCATGCGTATGTCACATTTGAAAACAACAGACACAAAAACATTATCGAGGCCCACACAAGGAGAAAAGCAACAGCGGCGACACCTGGCATGCCTGGATGGTTTGACTGCTGGTACTGCAGATGACCATGTAAATCTCACCTGGGGCTCTCCAGCCACGTGTGAGTCCACAACAATCCTGACTGAGATGATAATATTGCACATGAAGGTCATCGTCAGACACGATGGACCACCGATGATGATAGTTTGAATGACTGGGGACATGTGTGTCTGAGCAGGTGGTCAGGAACACAGGAGCCCGCAAGGGGCTGTACTGTCACCTTTCCTCTTCACACTGTATACCTCAGACTTCTAGTACACCTCAGAGTCCTGTCACTTGCAGAAATTCTCAGACAATTCTGCAGTTTTAGGGTGTGTCAGTGGTGGACAGGAGTCTGAGTACAGAGAACCGGTGGACTGGTTTGTGGCATGATGTGTGAACAACCACTTCCTCTTAAATGTGGCCAAAGCAAAGGAGACAGTTGTGGATTTTAGGAGGAGGACCAGGACTAAGTTGAACACAATCTCCATCCTAGGAGAAAAGGTTGATGTGGTGAAGGGATACAGATACCTGGGTGTTGACCTTGACAACAGACTGAACTGGAAACGCAACACTGAGGCTGTCTACAGGAAGAGACAGAGCTGAATCTACTTCTTGAGGAAGCTAAGGTCCTTTAATATGTGCAGCAAGATGCTGCACATCTTTAACCATTCTGTTGTTGCTAGGGCAATTTTCTTTGCAGCCAAATACTGGGGGATATATTGGGTCCTATATCAGAGCTAGTGACATGAAGAAACTGACGAGTTGATAAAGAAGGCTGGCTCTGTGCTGGGAACCGCTCTAGAGCCCTGAGAGTTGGCTGTTGAGAGAAAAATGTTGTACAAACTGATCAACATAATGGAGAACATTTCACATCCCCTACACGACCGACTGGTCAGACAGCAGACTGTTTTCAGTCAGAGGCTCCTTCAACGCCACTCTAACAAGGACTCCGACAGGAAGCCTTTCTTGCCCACTGCAACAATCATATATAATGACTCCCCTCAGTCGCAGGAGGTGAGACTTATTCTCTGAGTGGCATTGAACATCATACATTTACTTTTTTACACATCGTACTTTTTAACTGCACAGTTTTTGTTCTATAATTATTGTATTATTTTATACTATTTTTAGTCTATTTCTTGTCATATAAGTAGTAGTTTTGTAGTCAAGATCACCTAAACCGAGACTAGACTGTGTCAAGACTGAGACAAGACCAAGACTCTGAAGGGTTGAGACCAAGTCAAGACCAAGACCAGGACCAGACCAGTGTATGTGAAGGGGGCGGGGGAGGGGTGACGGCCATTAACAGTAACAAAAATTTCAAATTAGGAATGAGTCACATTATTGGCTACATTTGAAGCAGGAAGTTTTACATCCAATCGCAGTAATGATGTTAACAAACAAATCAGACAATGCACGGGTAGTTTAGTGAAATCCCCACAGCTGCGGTCTCGAAATAAAATCCTGAGTCCTCTGTATCCGAGACTAAGACAAGACCGAGGAAAAATGCGATCAATTCTGAGATGAGACTGAGACCTTCAAAAAGTGGTCTCGAGACAGATTTTGAGTTCTACATCACTAATAAGTAGTTTGTATAGATCTATATTTGTATGCACTTTTTAACCTTATTTTGTGTAAGTTGTGTGCATTTTGTGATTTATATGAATTTGCTGCTGCAACACTGCACTGTCTCCTTTGGAGATTAATAACGTTATCTATCTATCTATCTATCTATCTATCTATCTATCTATCTATCTATCTTAGGTCTTATGGCTGTATTTGGGTTATTTATGTGTAAATCTGATTTTTAAACAAACAGTGTTTCTTTCCCCCACTGATTCACTTTGTGTTGTATAAGAACACACACACACACACACACACACACAACACTGTGAAAGGACTCCAGCATCTTTAACCCGACATTAATGTCAACACAGAGAGAGAGAGAGAGAGAGAGAGAGAGAGTCCCAAGAGAGTTTCCTCTTAAAGCAGAAGTCGCAGTTATTCTATTACAGCAGCTCTGATCATCTCTAATCTGAAAATATTCAGTGTGAAAAACAGAAATAAACACAGAAACAGCTCCAGTGTCGCTTTCTGTCTCATCCATGCACACACACACACACACACAGAGGAACATCTGCATTCCTCCTGCAAACAGGAACATCAAAGCAAAACATCTGTATTAGTGTGTATGTGTGTTTAAGGCATCTGAGCTTACCTCTGTGGGTGTTGGTGCTCTCTAATGCAGCCCAGAGAGAGAGAGAGAGAGAGAGCAGGTGTCTCTCAGCTCAGGATCATTTCCGGTTCCGCATCACGGAATAAAAAGATAAGGAATAATAAACATGTCTCTGCCTATGACACCCACATGAGGATGAGTTGAGGCTCGCGCGATGCCGTGCTGTAGCGCACAGAGATGCTGCATCCAGGAGGAGGAGGAGGAGGAGGATGCAGATGAAGATGATGATGAAGATGGTGGTGATGATGCAATGACGCTTACCCCGCGCGCGCGCTGCTGGGTTGCCAGATTGCGGTAAATCCCCGCTGTGTTTGATCTCAGCTCCGGAAAAGTAAATAAATAAAGCGCGCGCAGGGAAAATGCCGAACTCACAGCACGCTGACGGCTCACGCGCTCAGGGCCGGGCGGTATCCATGGCAACCAAGGCTCACGCGAAGCTTTGAAAAGCCGTTGAGTTTAGTTTCCGGTGCCGCTGCAGATCCGAGGAGTTTAATCAGAAATAAAGTTTATCAGGTGTGCATTTTAATGTGTGTTTATTAAATCAGCTCCACGCTATTATTATATACTGATTTAATTCATTTAATAACAACATTTCTACACCAACAACTAGTTAATAATGAAACAAACAAACAAACAAACAAACAAACAAAGAATAAAACAGTAAACAGTCATCTACAGGAACTACAGTGAAAGGATAAAATAAAATATTTTTTATAAAAGGAATTTTTATTTTTGTGTTTTATTAAAAATAAGTTATATTCTTATAACTGCTGACCTAATTATCTCATCTCATCTCATTATCTGTAGCCGCTTTATCCTGTTCTACAGGGTCGCAGGCAGGCTGGATCCTATCCCAGCTGACTACGGGCGAAAGGCGGGGTACACCCTGGACAAGTCGCCAGGTCATCACAGGGCTGACACATAGACACAGACAACCATTCACACTCACATTCACACCTACGCTCAATTTAGAGTCACCAGTTAACCTAACCTGCATGTCTTTGGACTGTGGGGGAAACCGGAGCACCCGGAGGAAACCCACGCGGACACGGGGAGAACATGCAAACTCCACACAGAAAGGCCCTCGCCGGCCACGGGGCTCGAACCCAGGACCTTCTTGCTGTGAGGCGACAGCGCTAACCACTACACCACCGTGCCGCCCATATATATATATAAAATTAATTTTTACTTTTATTCAAAGTGAGAACTATTATTATTGTATGCTGATCTGATTAATTTAATAAAATTCTACAGGAAAACTCACAAGTAAGTAAATCAATAAATCAATGACTGTGTACTCTTAGGGGAAAAAACATTACATCTGGGACCCTTGAATACTTTTTGGTTGTCCATCTACATGGTGAACAATTAAACAATCAAAGAAAGAAAGAAAGAAAGAAAGAAAGAACACTGAAACATGCAGTAAACCGTTAATGAGAGCTGAAACCTGAGAGCATGTGGATGAACTGAAGCTGGAGTTTTCTTTTATATATAAATACATTTTATTTAATAAACATCATCATTCTTTTCATATAAAACTCTCACACATTAATTTTTAAAACCTCTCATTACGTTCTCATTTTGAGGTTTGATATTGATGTATTGTTTTCTTCTAATGAGTGCTAATGCCCCCCCCCCCCCCCCCATGGTAAGCTTTGATTAGCTCTGTGCCGCTGGTTAGCGCAGCTGCTAAAGAAGCTCGCAGCTATAAGGCCGGGTTTTGATGCGAAAGCCTCCTGTGATGCGGGGGGAGTCATGTGACACAAAGCTATGACCTTTTGGAAAGAAAGAATGATTATTGTATTTGTTTATTTCCTGTGTACATTTTTGAGACGCTCCACACAGGGTAGAACGCAGCCCACTCACGAGCTGAGCTTCACACTGTCACGTGGTCAGCAGGGGTGTGGCATCAGATGTTTGTAGGACATTAAAAGCAATAAAATGATTCATTATGTTATTGTGTAAAGCTGTGTTTCAGTGCTGAGCAAAACAATTCACTGCTAATGAAAGAAATCTGTGTTAGCTTTGAGGCGTAGGAGGCCACGCCCCTTTTCCTGGGAATGACAGGCACCTGGGAAGTGTTTCCAACATGCAGGGTTTGTGTCCCATTTTTAACAATGGGAAGTGGGCGACATTTCCCCAAACACACAAATTAAATAAAGAGCAACACGTACAACCGTAATAGCGACTCTGCTGCTTGGAACCCAGTTGCGTAATATGTTGGTTTTTTTACCTGCTGTGTCTATAAACACACATTTGCTGCACATCGCTGTTCTCAGTGCATCATACACCTAAAAAAGTGCTTACTGCTTGGGTTTACATTATTCCTGTCAGTCATGTTATAGCCACGCCCACATTTTTCCTGCAGCAGTGTCACCAGGTACAACTGTTGTGAAAAACTTTGGTGTGTCAGAGTTGTGTATGTTTATAGAGAACTTTATCACAACATAATGGACAGAAAGCTAACGAGCTAAGGATTGTAGATAAACCCTGCCAGCTACTGCAGGTCCTGGGAGGCGGGGCTTCATATACAGTGGTGCTTGAAAGTTTGTGAACCCTTTAGAATTTTCTATATTTCTGCATAAATATGACCTAAAACATCATCAGATTTTCACACAAGTCCTAAAAGTAGATAAAGAGAACCCAGTTAAACAAATGAGACAAAAATATTAGACTTGGTCATTTATTTATTGAGGAAAATGATCCAATATTACATATCTGTGAGTGGCAAAAGTATGTGAACCTCTAGGATTAGCAGTTAATTTGAAGGTGAAATTAGAGTCAGGTGTTTCAATCAATGGGATGACAATCAGGTGTGAGTGGGCACCCTGTTTTATTTAAAGAACAGGGATCTATCAAAGTCTGATCTTCACAACACGTGTTTGTGGAAGTATATCATGGCACGAACAAAGGAGATTTCTGAAGACCTCAGAAAAAGCGTTGTTGATGCTCATCAGGCTGGAAAAGGTTACAAAACCATCTCTAAAGAGTTTGGACTCCACCAATCCACAATCAGACAGATTGTGTACAAATGGAGGAAATTCAAGACCATTGTTACCCTCCCCAGGAGTGGTCGACCAACAAAGATCACTCCAAGAGCAAGGCGTGTAATAGTCAGAGAGGTCACAAAGGACCCCAGGGTAACTTCTAAGCAACTGAAGGCCTCTCTCACATTGGCTAATGTTAATGTTCATGAGTCCACCATCAGGAGAACACTGAATAACAATGGTGTGCATGGCAGGGTTGCAAGGAAAAAGCCACTGCTCTCCAAAAAGAACATTGCTGCTCATCTGCAGTTTGCTAAAGATCACGTGGACAAGCCAGAAGGCTATTGGAAAAATGTTTTGTGGACAGATGAGACCAAAATAGAACATTTTGGTTTAAATGAGAAGCATTATGTTTGGAGAAAGGAAAACACTGCATTCCAGCATAAGAACCTTATCCCATCTGTGAAACATTCTGGTGGTAGTATCATGGTTTGGGCCTGTTTTGCTACATCTGGACCAGGACGGCTTGCCATCATTGATGGAACAATGAATTCTGAATTATACCAGAGAATTCTAAAGGAAAATGTCAGGACATCTGTCCATGAACTGAATCTCAAGAGAAGGTGGGTCATGCAGCAAGACAACGACCCTAAGCACACAAGTCGTTCTACCAAAGAATGGTTAAAGAAGAATAAAGTTAATGTTTTGGAATGGCCAAGTCAAAGTCCTGACCTTAATCCAATGGAAATGTTGTGGAAGGACCTGAAGCGAGCAGTTCATGTGAGGAAACCCACCAACATCCCAGAGTTGAAGCTGTTCTGTACGGAGGAACGGGCTAAAATTCCTCCAAGCCGGTGTGCAGGACTGATCAACAGTTACCGCAAAAGTTTAGTTGCAGTTATTGCTGTACAAGGGGGTCACACCAGATACTGAAAGCAAAGGGTCACATACTTTTGCCACTCACAGTTATGAAATATTGAATCATTTTCCTCAATAAATAAATGACCAAGTATATTATTTTTGTCTCATTTGTTTAACTGGGTTCTCTTTATCTACTTTTAGGACTTGTGTGAAAATCTGATGTTTTAGGTCATATTTATGCAGAAATATACAACCCCGATTCCAAAAAAGTTGGGACAAAGTACAAATTGTAAATAAAAACAGAATGCAATAATTTACAAATCTCAAAAACTGATATTGTATTCACAATAGAACATAGACAGCATATCAAATGTCAAAAGTGAGACATTTTGAAATTTCATGCCAAATATTGGCTCATTTGAAATTTCATGACAGCAACAGATCTCAAAAAAGTTGGGACAGGGGCAATAAGAGGCTGGAAAAGTTAAAGGTACAAAAAAGGAACAGCTGGAGGACCAAATTGCAACTCATTAGGTCAACTGGCAATAGGTCATTAACATGACTGGGTATAAAAAGAGCATCTTGGAGTGACAGCAGCTCTCAGAAGTAAAGATGGGAAGAGGATCACCAATCCCCCTAATTCTGCGCCGACAAATAGTGGAGCAATATCAGAAAGGAGTTCGACAGTGTAAAATTGCAAAGAGTTTGAACATATCATCATCTACAGTGCATAATATCATCAAAAGATTCAGAGAATCTGGAAGAATCTCCGTGCGTAAGGGTCAAGGCCGGAAAACCATACTGGGTGCCCGTGATCTTCGGGCCCTTAGACGGCACTGCATCACATACAGGCATGCTTCTGTATTGGAAATCACAAAATGGGCTCAGGAATATTTCCAGAGAACATTATCTGTGAACACAATTCGCCGTGCCATCCGCCGTTGCCAGGTAAAACTCTACAGTTCAAAGAAGAAGCCGTATCTAAACATGATCCAGAAGCGCAGACGTCTTCTCTGGGCCAAGGCTCATTTAAAATGGACTGTGGCAAAGTGGAAAACTGTTCTGTGGTCAGACGAATCAAAATGTGAAGTTCTTTATGGAAATCAGGGACGCCGTGTCATTCGGACTAAAGAGGAGAAGGACGACCCAAGTTGTTATCGGCGCTCAGTTCAGAAGCCTGCATCTCTGATGGTATGGGGTTGCATTAGTGCATGTGGCATGGGCAGCTTACACATCTGGAAAGACACCATCAATGCTGAAAGGTATATCCAGGTTCTACAGCAACATATGCTCCCATCCAGACGACGTCTCTTTCAGGGAAGACCTTGCATTTTCCAGCATGACAATGCCAAACCACATACTGCATCAATTACAGCATCATGGCTGTGTAGAAGAAGGGTCCGGGTACTGAACTGGCCAGCCTGCAGTCCAGATCTTTCATCCATAGAAAACATTTGGCACATCATAAAACGGAAGATACGACAAAAAAGACCTAAGACAGTTGAGCAACTCGAATCCTACATTAGACAAGAATGGGTTAACATTCCTCTCCCTAAACTTGAGCAACTTGTCTCCTCAGTCCCCAGACGTTTACAGACTGTTGTAAAGAGAAAAGGGGATGTCTCACAGTGGGAAACATGGCCTTGTCCCAACTTTTTTGAGATGTGTTGTTGTCATGAAATTTAAAATCACCTAATTTTTCTCTTTATATGATACATTTTCTCAGTTTAAACATTTGATATGTCATCTATGTTCTTTTCTGAATAAAATATGGCATTTTGAAACTTCCACATCATTGCATTCTGTTTTTATTTACAATTTGTACTTTGTCCCAACTTTTTTGGAATCGGGGTTGTAGAAAATTCTAAAGGGTTCACAAACTTTCAAGCACCACTGTATGTGGGCATGAATGGGAGGTGCACAGGAGGAAGGGCTTTGTTTATATAGGTGTGACTGGGAGGATGGGCTTTGTGTGCATGGGTGTGGCCAAGAGGAGATGCTTTGTTTACGTTGGTGTGATTGGGAGGATGGATTTTATGTACTTAGGTGTGGCTGAGGAGGGGCCATGTTTACATGGGCATGTCTGGGAGGTGCTTTTGTGCATGGGTGTGATTGGGAGGGGGGGGGGCTGTGTGTACATGGGTGTGTCTGGGAAGAGGGGCTTTTTGTACAAGGGGGTGATTGTGAGGTGGGCTTTATGTACATGGGTGTGACTGGAAGGGGGGGCTTTGCGTACAGAGACATGTCTGGGAGGAGGGGCTTTGTGTGCATGGGTGTGGCCGAGAGGAGGAACTTTGAGTACATGGGTGCGACTGGGAGGAGGGGCTCTGTTTACATTGGCGTGATTGGGAGGATGGATTTTGTGTACATACGGTAGGTGTGGTTGAGAGGAGGGGCCATGTGTACATGGGCGCATCTGGGAAGAGGTGCTTTTGTGCATGGGTGTGTCTGGGAGGAGGGGCTTTGTGTGCATAGGTGTGGCTGAGAGGAGGGGCTGTGTGTACACGGTCTTGTCTGGGAGGAGCAGCTTTGTGTACATGAGCATGACTGGGAGGAGGGGCTTTGTGTACAAGGGGGTAATTGGGAGGCGGGCTTTATGTACATGGGTGTGACTGGGAGGAGGGGCATTGTGTACACTGGCATGGATGGAAGGTGGGTCTTTATGTATGTAGGCGTGGCTGAGAGGCAGACTCAATATATTGCAATTATTCCAATAGATTTGTTTCTCGCATTGTTACTGTAGAGGCTTGTTCTTAGTGAGACCTTGAGAAAAGTGCTATAGCTTACACTGACGAAGTCTCTGACCCAAAGTAACTGTTTCCATTCTCAATGTCCATGTGCCTGGCAATAAATCCACTTGAAACGTCTTGAAAGTTGAACTTTAATTCTCGGTTTAACAATTACAAAGGTTCTAAGATGCAGAGAGTCAGTGAGTCAGTGAGTCAGATAAAAAAAACTGTTCGCTTCCACGGCTTCTCGAGATCGCGAGACCGTTCTTATATAGCTGAATGAATTCTAATTCTAATTCTTGAGAAGCGTGAGACAGTTCTAATTCTTCACATATGAATTCTAATTCTAATTCTAATGCTTCTAATTCTAATTCTTCTAACCTTGCCACATGTTATTTTAATCATGAAATAAATTACTTATATGAAATTACACACTCAAATGAAATTATTTATACCTTTTAACATAAATTGTAATTCACGTCTATATGAATTCTACTTTGGTCGCTACATACCTGGCCCCTAATTGCTTTCTATCCTAGAAACAATTACAACATTGAATGTACTTAACAGTCCTTTTCATTCTGCTTCTTGAAGCAGGCAGAGTTTGGTGATCGGCCGCTCAAGTTTGTTCGTCTTCGTCTTGACTCGAACCTTGCGGATGACTCCATGTTCGTCCTCCACAGTCTTCACGATTCTTCCCATCAGCCATGATCCTCTGGGGGCTGATTCGTCGACAAAGTTTTGCCAAATTCAGGTGGCTTAAAGCATCGAGTTACTCCAAAGCCAGTGAGCTGCTGGGGTTCTTCGGTCCACTTGGTCCATTGTTGTGTGAGGTGTTCTGGCACAGTGTCATCCCAGGCTGTTCTTAGTCTACACAATTCTTGCAGGATGTTTCTAGCAGGTAGTATGACTGGTGACAACATTCCTAGCGGATCATAGACAGAGCTCATTGTAGACAGGATTCCTTTCCTGGTGAGAGGCTTCTGCTCGATGTTCACCTGAAACTTGAACTGATCTGACCGGATGCACCATTGTACTCCCAAGGCTCTCTTGATGGTGAGTGAGTCCTGGTCGAGATCAAGATCTTTGACTTCTGTTGCTCGGTCCTCAAGCGGAATGGTTAACAACACGTTTCGACTGTTGGTCATCCATTTTGTCAGTCTAAAGCCTCCTGTTTGACAGATGGCCATCAAGTCGTGGAGTAGCTTGATTGCTTCCTGTTCTGAGTTAACCGATTTTAGACAATCGTCGACGTAAAAATTGTTCAACACTGTCCCCACAGCTGCTGCATCAAAAGTACTCCTGTTGTCCTCGGCACATCTTCTCAGTGCATAGTTCGCGCAGCTGGGTGAGGAGGTGGCTCCGAACAAGTGTACCTCCATTCTGTACTCCTGCAGCTCCTTTGAGATATCCCCGTCAGGCCACCATAAAAACCTGAGAAGGTCTGCGTCTTCAGATGGGACCTTGACCTGGTGGAACATGGCCTCCACATCTGCCATGACTGCGATTGGCTCCTGATGAAATCGTGTTAAGACTCCAACCAGACTGCTTGTCATGTCAGGCCCTTGCAGAAGTTGCTCATTGAGTGTGGTTCCCTGATATGAAGCGCCGCAGTCGAATACCACTCGAAGTTTATGCTTCTTGGGGTGGTAGATGGCATGATGTGGAATAAACCACACCTTTCCATCACTCCTGTTAAGCTCTTCATCTGGGACTTTGACGGCGTATCCCTTGGTTATGACCTGGTTCATGAAGCTGACGTATTCTTCTCGGAACGTCTGGTTTCTCTGAAGCTTCTTTTTCATGTTGAGCGCTTGTTGCTCCATCATTGCTCTATTGTTAGGCATTTTCACATCTTTGTTTTTCAATGGCAATCCGATAGAGTAGTGACCGAGAGTAGTGATCAATGGAATTCATACACCTCATAAGTGTGGCCACCTATCCACGTCCTCTTGTGTTGGGATATTCTCCTGACTAGCAGGTATGGCCCTTTGCGTAAACACACCAGTGAGCCAGACAAAGTCATCCCCCTCCAGACTGCTGACTTCTAGGTCTGGCAACACCTTGCACGAGATGGTCTTTTGGTCTCCCATAGTGGTAAGTAGGATGTTCACATTTTTTCCTTGCAGGTTAAGGTCGTTGGCTAGCTTGTTAGTGCAAAAGGAGGCATTGCTCCCTGGATCCAGGAACGCATAACAAGTCAGCACCTTGTTGCCTTTCTTTGCCTTCACTCTCACCGGAACGATGGCGAGGACGGTTCCTGCACCCCCCGCCCCCATCTGAGAGCAAGTTTTCCCCGCATCCACGAATCCACTGACCACAGTTTGTTCTTCCTGTAAAGACTCCTCTTTTGGTTCCTCCCTTGAAGTGTCTTCTTTTGGTATGTCTTTAGGTTTCTGCTTTATGTGTAACAGTGTAGGGTGTTTAGCTGAACACATCTCACAGCTCTTCTTTTCTTCACAGGTACTGCTCATGTGTCCTCCTATAAGACAGCTGTAGCAGAGTCCTTTACTCTTAAGGAATTCCAATTTTTCTTTGTGGAGCTTTTTTTGAAGCTTCTTGCACTGTTCCATGGTATGCTCTCCCTGACAGAAGATGCACGGTTTCACGAAAGCCATATTCATGTTTGGTTTCTTCTCTTTAGCTTTCTTGTTCTCGGCACCAGCAACATCTTTCACTACTTTCTGCTCTTTAGCTTCGGTAGCTAGCGTTATGATGGTTTTCTTGCCAGCTGATTTTTCAGGTTGACGCTTTGTTTGACCTGAGATTTCACCAAACACAGGGTGTGCTGCCATTTCAGCCTGTTTGGTTACAAATGACACCACGTCTTGGAACTTTGTTCGCCGATCTTTCTTCTGAATGTCAATGGCGACACTCCTGAATTTCTCCCTCAGCCTGTATGGGAGCTTGGAGATGACTGTGTGCATGTTCGCAGCATTCTCCATCTCATCCAAGTACTCTAGATCCGACATTGCGTTGTTACAGTTGATCAGAAACAGAGCGTATGCTTCAAGTGCCTTAGCGTCGTCCGACTTGATAGTAGGCCAATTTAAAGCCTTGTCCAGGTATGCCATTGAGATCTTATATTTGTCACCAAAGCGCTCCTTTAATAATTTCTTGGCTTCAGGGTAGCCCCGTTCAGGGTCCATATGAAAACAGCTGCGCACTAAGTCATTAGGCTGACCACTTGTGTGCTGTTCCAAATAATAAAGCTGATCTTTGCTGTTTTCAGTCTTGCTTTCTATGCGATGCTTGAAAGCTCTCATGAATAGATGGTATTCCATTGGATCTCCTTTAAAAACTGGAATATTCGGCGATGGCAATGTAGATAGCTTTTGTTGCTTTATTAGACTCTCAGTTTCTGTGAAGATACTCAGTCGTCCAGGTACATAGTAATCTGTGGTTGGTAGAAGAGAGCAACTGGACTTGCTTGAAAAGTCTTGAAGACGTTTCGCCTCTCGTCCGAAAGGCATCATCAGTTCTGTCTGTCTAATAGGGAGTATCAAGTATTTATCCTCTCATGGATCATAATAGAATCCAAATCAGAATGCTGATGGCTGCATTGAAGGTGGCTGATAGATGTCATAGACACCCACCTCTGTTCAGTGATGGTTGTTCCAGGCTGACAAAATTGAACGATCCTCTCTGGCTAAGATGTCTGCCAGTTTTCTGGAAGTCCTCTCATACTCCCGCACTAGTCGAAGGGTACTCATCCCAAAGTGTGTAGAAACATATCTGTGAAGATACTCAGTCGTCCAGGTACATAGTAATCTGTGGTTGGTAGAAGAGAGCAACTGCACTTGCTTGAAAAGTCTTGAAGACGTTTCGCCTCTCGTCCGAAAGGCATCATCAGTTCTGTCTGTCTAATAGGGAGTATCAAGTATTTATCCTCTCATGGATCATAATAGAATCCAAATCAGAATGCTGATGGCTGCATTGAAGGTGGCTGATAGATGTCATAGACACCCACCTCTGTTCAGTGATGGTCGTTCCAGGCTGACAAAATTGAACGATCCTCTCTGGCTAAGATGTCTGCCAGTTTTCTGGAAGTCCTCTCATACTCCCGCACTAGTCGAAGGGTACTCATCCCAAAGTGTGTAGAAACATATCTGTGAAGATACTCAGTCGTCCAGGTACATAGTAATCTGTGGTTGGTAGAAGAGAGCAACTGGACTTGCTTGAAAAGTCTTGAAGACGTTTCGCCTCTCGTCCGAAAGGCATCATCAGTTCTGTCTGTCTAAGTACCCTTCGACTAGTGCGGGAGTATGAGAGGACTTCCAGAAAACTGGCAGACATCTTAGCCAGAGAGGATCGTTCAATTTTGTCAGCCTGGAACGACCATCACTGAACAGAGGTGGGTGTCTATGACATCTATCAGCCACCTTCAATGCAGCCATCAGCATTCTGATTTGGATTCTATTATGATCCATGAGAGGATAAATACTTGATACTCCCTATTAGACAGACAGAACTGATGATGCCTTTCGGATGAGAGGCGAAACGTCTTCAAGACTTTTCAAGCAAGTCCAGTTGCTCTCTTCTACCAACCACAGATTACTATGTACCTGGACGACTGAGTATCTTCACAGATATGTTTCTACACACTTTGGGATGAGTACCCTTCGACTAGTGCGGGAGTATGAGAGGACTTCCAGAAAACTGGCAGACATCTTAGCCAGAGAGGATTGTTCAATTTTGTCAGCCTGGAACGACCATCACTGAACAGAGGTGGGTGTCTATGACATCTATCAGCCACCTTCAATGCAGCCATCAGCATTCTGATTTGGATTCTATTATGATCCATGAGAGGATAAATACTTGATACTCCCTATTAGACAGACAGAACTGATGATGCCTTTCGGACGAGAGGCGAAACGTCTTCAAGACTTTTCAAGCAAGTCCAGTTGCTCTCTTCTACCAACCACAGATTACTATGTACCTGGACGACTGAGTATCTTCACAGATATGTTTCTACACACTTTGGGATGAGTACCCTTCGACTAGTGCGGGAGTATGAGAGGACTTCCAGAAAACTGGCAGACATCTTAGCCAGAGAGGATCGTTCAATTTTGTCAGCCTGGAACGACCATCACTGAACAGAGGTGGGTGTCTATGACATCTATCAGCCACCTTCAATGCAGCCATCAGCATTCTGATTTGGATTCTATTATGATCCATGAGAGGATAAATACTTGATACTCCCTATTAGACAGACAGAACTGATGATGCCTTTCGGACGAGAGGCGAAACGTCTTCAAGACTTTTCAAGCAAGTCCAGTTGCTCTCTTCTACCAACCACAGATAGACTCTCAGTTATCTCGTTTTGTTGTTGCATGACAGAAACCAGGTTATCTGTGTTTGCAGAATTGCCCTTTGAATTAACAGGCACTTGTCGTGCAACAGGCACTGCACTGGCAGCTATTCCACCACTATGGCTATGCTGAGATACATTACTAGCCCCACTGCTCCTATTGTGGCTGACATGTTGTCTCTGAGTAGCCGTCAGTGAATCCACTCTACTGCCTTTAGAGCCGCTTGACACATCTGAGCCTTCATATTTTCTTAACACAGCTAATTTTGCATCTGATGCAGCGAGCTCTGCTTGTAACTCCAACTCTTCCTTTTCAGCTTTGAGCTGTAGCTCCTGCTCCTTCAAAGCCCTTTTCTGTTTTTCCTTTTCGGCTTCGAGCTGTAGCTCCTGCTTCTCCAAAGCCCTTTTCTGTTTCGATACAGCTGCCTTGGTTAACAAATCAACTTTTTTCATTTCAACTTTTAAGCGCTCAGCGCGAACTGATGATACCACAGAGGCAGAAGAGACAGACTTGGCTTTTTTACTCTTTCTGGATGTAACTGAAGCGCTATCTTCAGGATTTACCTCATTGTTCACTCTTTCAGACTCTTCTATGCGAAGCATTGCATCTTGTAACCATGAACTAACTTCTTGCACAAAATTGCATTGCTTATCATATCTTGGCTGAAACCAATTACTTTGATCTGCATTCATATTCTGTGTGCATCCAAGTTGACTGTACAGGTCTTTGACATCAGCATTTATCTTACTGAATTCTCCTATCAGCTCTTCATACTTGGTTAACAATTCCTTTGTTATAATTTCCACGTTTGCATCATCATCCATTAAATCATGCAATTCGTTTTTTTTCTCAGTCAGTTTCCTTAGCTTTGCTCTTCTGGAGTCAATTCTTGTCTGCAGACTATTTTCCAATGACACTTGTGTTGGTTTACCTAAACGTTTTTCCTCCAGAGGGCTTACCATCTTTTCTTTTTCATCCGTCATGCACTACGTTCACACTGCAAGGCTTAATGCTCAATTCTGATTTTTTTGTGAAATCCGATTTTTTTGTGAGGTCGTTCACATTAACAAATATATGCGACTTGTATGTGATCCTCAGTATGAACGAAACGCGACCTAAAAGTGTTCCGCATGCACATTGCAGGATACGACGACGTCACACGCAGTAAGCATGGCCAGTATTTACGGAAGTAACCTAAAGTTTCCTGTGTATGACAGTAGCCAGCATGGAGTACCTGGCGATGATGCAGTTGTTGTTGCGACGGAGCCAGAACATGCACAATAGCCTGATGTTAAGGAGGAGGTTGAGAAGGAAGAGGGCAAGGGTTTTGGCTCAGGCGTTCTGCGGGGTAGTGACTGCAACCTCCGTTCAAAGGAACGTGTGGGTGCGGAGTCGCATTGATGTCATGCGCCATGTTGTTGTAACTTTTTTTGAGAGACCCGCCGCCTACTTCAGCGCAGAATAGTGACGTTTGTGGCTTGTTGATGACGTGTAAGTCGGATGAATGCGACCTGGCGGTTCAGACTGAAGTCGCATATGAAAAGATCGGATAGGAATCAGAATTAGGACCACATATCCAAACGGCCTGGGTCGGATTTGAAAAAATCGGATCTGTGTCATTCATATTGTCAATAAAAGATCGGATACAGGTCACATATGGGCGAAAAAATTGGATTTGAGTCACTTCAGCCTGCAGTGTGAACGTAGTGATGATTGCTTTGAACGTTGGTCCGTTTTTTTTCCGATTCCACTTGTGACAGTTACGTTGCAGCCACGTCCACTTGTCAGTCACCAGCCACGAGTGTAGCGTGTGATCGTGCTAGTTCAGAAGTCCCTCGGTAAATCCCTCGATGAATCTTCTTTCCAGTTTCAGCGAACCTCTCCAGCGTTTTGTAATCCAATGTCAAGCGAGTTTTTCTTACTATTGTAGAGGCTTGTTCTTAGTGAGACCTTGAGAAAAGTGCTATAGCTTACACTGACGAAGTCTCTGATCCAAAGTAACTGTTTCCACTCTCAATGTCCATGTGCCTGGTAATAAATCCACTTGAAACGTCTTGAAAGTTGAACTTTAATCCTCGGTTTAACAATTACAAAGGTTCTAAGATGCAGAGAGTCAGTGAGTCAGATAAGAAAAACTGTTCGCTTCCACGGCTTCTCGAGATCTACCCTGAGAAGCGCGAGACCGTTCTGAATGAATTCTAATTCTAATTCTTGAGAAGTGTGAGACAGTTCTAATTCTTCACATATGAATTCTAATTCTAATTCTAATGCTTCTAATTCTAATTCTTCTAACCTTGCCACATGTTATCATTTTAATCATGAAATAAATTACTTATATGAAATTACACACTCAAATGAAATTATTTATACCTTTTAACATAAATTGTAATTCACGTCTATATGAATTCTACTTTGGCCGCTACAGTTACTATTACCCCTTTTCCACCAAATCAGTTCCAGGGCTGGTTCGGGGCCGGTGCTGGTGCTGGTTCACAACTCGTTCAACTTGCGAGCCAGCTGAGAACCAGTTTGCTTTTCCATAGCTCGCGGTGCTAAGGGAAGCCACGTCATTACGTCGCCGTATACGTCAGTTACGTCGCTATGTTTGCATAAACCTTGGTGCGAATATCGAAGCAAAAACAACAGGGAAGAAGCAGCAGCAACAACAACAACAATAATAATAATAATGGATGACTTCGCTGTTACGTTTGAAAACGTGTAGTGAATAAAATGAAGCACACGGAACACAGCGGGTGAAGTTTAACTCCTCGTGTTTACTTACTAGAACCCCGAACCCCTGGGCAAGACCCAAGCAACGGAACACAACATAATCAGACATAACACAATGCTTTAAGCATAATCGAACTGGCCTGAACTGGACATAACATTTCCCCCCCTCCTACTGAATTTCAAGCATGAAATGTAGATTCAAAGTTCAAAGTCCTCCAAGTATGCAGGACGGGCTCGAGTGCGGATGGGCCGCGGGGAGGCACGAAACTGTGAGTGGGTGGTCTCAGATGGGCTAGTACTAGTACCCATTGTTGGTGGCAGGTTGATAGGTGTATCTGTGATTTCCTCAGGGGCTATCTGAGGTGCCTGCTCAGGGGCTGAAGTATAGTGGCTAGCTGGGGGAATAACATGTGGTGTCACAGGTGGTGTGAGCTTTGGAGGTGCCACTCTGCGGAGACAACTTGCATGCCAACGGCTGCCATCACTGAGCAGGAAAGTGGCTGGGCCTAGCTGGCGAGTAACTTGGAGAGGGGCTGACCAATATGAGGCCAGTTTGTTGCCCCTGTGGGGCCTGCAGACCCTAACCCACTCCATGGGCTTGATGTCAGGGGCCTTGGCACGTGCTGAGTGGTCAAATGCCTGCTTCATGCGGCTCTGCTGGCGAGTGACAGAGGCCTTGACCCTGGGTGGCGGCCTCCGGGGCGATTCAGGGCTCAGTCTGTCCAGGGGGAGGCGAAGCTCACGGCCGAGCATGAGGAGTGCTGGGGAGACCCCTGTTGTAGAGTGTTAGGTGGCCCTGTAATGGAGTAGTGTGTGACGTAGGGCCTGTGGAAAGGCCCAGCCCTGGACCAGGTGTGCCCTGATGCTGTTCTTCAGTGATTGGTGAAAGCGTTCAACCCCCCCGTTAGCTTGGGGGTGGTAGTACGCTGTGCGGATGTGGCGGATACCCTTAGCTTTGAGGTATGTGGTGAACTCGGATGAGGTCAACTGTGGGCCATTGTCGGTTGTAATAGTGTTTGGTAGACCCCAGCGGGCAAAGAGAGAGTCCAGGAAGTCGATTATAACTTGCGAGGTCACTGAGTCAGTGGTGATGAGCTCGGGCCATTTTGAGTGAAGGTCATATGCAACGACCAGGAAGCGTTGGTGGTGGGGTACACCCTGTATTTCTCCACAAATGTCCAGCTGTAGATGATCCCAGGGCTGAGTTGGCCAGGCTAGTGGTTGCAGGGGTGGGGGCGGCTGGTGACCTGTCTTGCCACTTAGAAGGCAGGCTGAGCAGTCCTTTACTAGGGCCTCGATTTCTTTGTCTATCCCAGGCCACCAGACCAGATATCTGCAGCGCTGCTTCAGCTTTACAATGCCCAGGTGGCCCTCATGAGCCATGGTTAGAACACGTGCACGCAGGGCAGTAGGGATGACGGTGCAGAGGCCACGTGCCACACAAGTCTCATTCCAACAGGACAGCTCCTGCTTTACCCTGGAGAATGGAGCCAGCTCGTCGGGCACCTTGTGAGGCCAGCCATTCTGGATGTAGTCGCGAAGCTGGGAGAGGACAGGGTCAAGCTCGGATGCCTCTTTTAGCTCTTGCAGCGATACTGTGGTCTGTAATGGGGTGTGTAACATCTGGACCATGTCCTGTTCAGCATGCTCTGAGTCAGTATGCGTGTGTGTGACAGGGTGTGGTGAGACGGAGCGCGACAGCAGGTCAGCCACCACATTATCTCGGCCAGGGGTGAACTTCAGGTCGAAGTTATATTGGTGCAGGCGGTCGGCCCAGCGGTGTAGCCTTAGTGGTCTGTGGCCTGTCCCAGACGTCGAGAGTAAAGCAGTTAAAGCTTGATGGTCCGTTCTCAGGGTGAAAGCACGGCCGTAGAGGTACAGGTGCCACCTCTCGCAGGCCCAGATGCAGGCTAATGCTTCGCGCTCACCTACGGAGTACCGCTGCTCAGTAGGGCTAAGTGCCCATGAGGCAAAGGCGATCGGCTTCTCCACACCTGCTTGCACCTGTGACAGTACTGCTCCGATGGCTGTAGCCGACGCATCACATGTGACAAAGGTTGGGCTGGCAATGTCGAAGTGGGCTAGCACTGGAGTTGTTGTGAGCTGAGTTTTGAGTGTGTGCACGGCATCAGAGCACTCCGGTGACCACACCCACGGCTCCTCCCTACGCAGCAGTTGTCGCAGTGGAGCAGTAATAGCAGAGTAGTGAGGGAGAAACTTCAAGTAGTAGCCCGTCATCCCCAAAAAGGAGGCAAGCTGCGCAGCTGAGGTGGGCTCTGGGATGGCCAGAATCGCTTCCACGTTCGAGTGAAGTGGGGAGATGCCTTTTGCTGACACCTGAAAACCCACATACTCAATAACTGGTGCAGAGAAGACGCACTTTTCAGTGTTGAGGGTAAGTGTGTGTTTGCTGAGGGCTGCAAAGACTTGGTGGAGGCAGTCGTCATGGCTCTCAGGGGTGGCCCCATGAACCACAACATCATCTAGGTAAATGGCCACGCCTGGTATGCCAGCCAAGACAGTTGCCATGATCTTTTGGAAACAGCTGGGGGCGGAGCTCATCCTGAAGGGCATGCGGGTGTAGCGGAACACCCCAACATGAGACACAAAGGTTGTCAGGTTCCTGCTGCTGGGGTGGAGGGGCACCTGCAGGTAGCTTTGCTTGAGGTCAAGTTTGGAGAACACTGTTGAGCCATGAAACTGAGCAGTGAGCTCCTCTGCAGTTGGAAGGGGAAACTTATCTGGGATAATTGCCTTGTTCACTGCACGCAGATCGACACACACACGTAGGCCCCCAGACTTCTTCTTTGCCACCGCCAGGTTTGAGATCCAGGGCAATGCATTCACAGCTTCGATGACGCCATCGTCCAGCATCTGCTTGAGCTCAGTGGTGACATCATCACGGAGAGCCAGAGGGATGCGGCGGAGGGGTTGTATGACTGGTTTGATGTCGGGGTTCAACAGAGGCTGGTGGGCAAACGTGGTGAGGCAGCCCAAGCCCTCGAACAGTAGTGGCCACTTTTGCTGCCATGAAGTGGTGACAGCCAGAATTGCAGTTACCTTTGTGTCCACCAGGGAGAATCCCAGCGCTGAGAAGAGGTCCAGACCCATCAGGTTGGCTCCACGACGGGAAACTTGGAAGAGGAAACTGGATACGACCTTATTGCCATACCCCACAGCCAGTTTAATGGACCCCACTAGATCGATTTTTGCATCCCCATAAGCTGACAGGGAGGTAGTTGGTGCAGACAGGGGCAGTGCACTAAAGAAAGAGTTGTATGTGTGCATGTTCAGGAGAGACACGCTTGCACCAGTGTCCACGAGCAGTGGGATACACACATCATTTAACTGCACAGAGCATGTTTTGAATGAAGTTGGCTGTGAGTTGACATTGTGAATGACAGTGGGGGCACATGACGTGGCTTGGTCTGACACTGGAGCAGAGCGGCACACAGTGGCAAAGTGATTATGTTTACCACAATTTCGGCAGATTTGGCCATGAGCGGGACAATTTTGGGCTCTAGACTGGTGAGAGGACGAGCCACAGTTATTACACGGCTGTGGAGGAGGAGGAGGCTGTGGAGGTGGCTGTGGGCGTGGCCGCGGGCGAGATTGACGTCGAAGCATTTGGATTGCAGGAGAGTCGGCTGCCTCCTGGCTAGCCTCCAGTGACGGAACGGGCATGGGTGAAGGAGCGGGGGCGTCTGCGATTGCTTGTGGGTTTGACAAAGCTGATGTGTATGCGGCTGCACTCTCTATTTGTAAGGCAATAGTCATGGCTTTCGTAAGTGTTAAATCATCAGCTTCCAGCAGGAGAGTTTCACGCACTTTTGCATTGTTTGTATGCTCAATTAGCTGATCGCGGATCATCTCATCCTGCAGTGCACCGAATTTGCATGAGCTGGCCAATGCACGCAAGTTTGCTACATACTGATGCACAGGCTCACCAGACAACTGATGTCTTTGACGAAAC